>NC_138774.1:260341057-260558557 GCF_965119305.1 Pelophylax lessonae | reverse complement strand
AGCAACCGGCCAAGATTCAAACTGTTAATGGGCAGGCTGAATGTACCAAATTGATCGATTGATCAACTTGGGTACAACCAGTCTGCTGGATTCTATTATTGGCTATAGCCACTAGTGATAATCACTGTCTTCTCCTGGCAGGGACGGCTTTACCTGTCTGTCTCCGCCAGGAGCAGATAATTTCTCGGCAGGAGGGATTCCCCTGTCAGCACTGTCAAGTGCTGATGAAGGAATCGTGCACATTTCTTTCCTGCAACAAAAGAAATTCACACTGCGTATGGACTGCCTTATAATGGTTAAAAAAGCACCCATGAGGACAAGACATTTAAAAGATTAACGATCTCAAATGATTGGATTATTGGAAAGCTCGTGTCATTTTAACATTATCATAGTAAGTTTCCTTTAATAGAAAGGTACACTATATGGCCAAACATGCTTGTTGACACCAGACCATCACACCTAGATAAGACATTTCAAAACTATGGGGTGTAATATGGCCAATCTGTGGCTCTAACAGCCCCCCATTTTCGATGAAGGTTTTTCACAATTTGGATTTTGTCTGTGGAAATTTGTGTCCATTCAGCCAAAAAAGCATCCGGTACATGTACACGGGCTTGCAATTGGCTTACAGCAACAAGAAGTTAGCTTTCATAATCAAACTTGCATTAGAAAAACAACATTTCAAGTCAGATTGGTAACTTCAGATAAGACAACCACTCGTTTTTTTCTTATTAGCATATCAATTTGCCCTTGTGTTTGGATATTAAAGCCGAACATTCAAAAATGAACCGATTGAAGTACAGAATGGGTCTTTTGGTAGAAAAGCTTGCACAAAGCTATCAGTACCCTAGTCAAGTTTTTTTGCCATGATTGATACATAACATTTGAAACATGCTGCTTTAAAATAAAAGAAACCAAAGCAGAATCTCATAAAATGGCAATTGGCAACAACCATAACAACAGATCCTTAAGCAATCATGGTGATTTTGGAAAGACTGGGGAATTATGGGGATGTTTGTGGTAGTTGGATTCCGGTGTTCCGTGAAAAAACCATACCCATAAAAATTCCATACCCTCGTCACTTCTGGTGCACCTACGTCAGTGAACAGCTGAGGAGCTTACTAGTGCGCATGCTCATGGGTATGGAATGTTCACGGTAGTGTGTTATAACGTTACACCACATCAAAACATCTCCGCTGCAACATGAGTCATCTCCGCTCCTACCCCTGTCACTTCCCTGATCTTGGCTACTAAATGTAAAAGCGGATCACGGAGCCGACATCTCCATGATTTCGATTTCATACACCCGCTGCCGCTTTTACATTTACTAGCCGAGATCAGGGAAGTGACAGTGGTAGGAGTGGAGATGACTCATGTTGCAGCCGAGCTGTTTTAATGTAACCGCCGCAACAGCTGAGGCGGTGTAACGTTATAACACACTACCGTAAACATTCCATACCCTCCGAGCATGCGCAATGCTAAGCTCATCAGCCGTTCAATGACGCAACCGGAGATGTGAGCATGCGCACTGCTACGCTGCTCAGCTGTTTCGGACAGGTACTTGTAAGGGAAACCAGCAGTGAAGCTTCCTGCGCATGTGTGAAATGCGCTGCACTTTGTGAATGGTCCGGCAAAGGCGCAAGGAGGTGTGGGAGGGGCAAAGTCAACCGGAAGTCAGAGCGGGTACCTGTCAAAACCAGATACCCACTCAAAGGGGCCAAATATGGCAGAGGAGAAGGGGAGGAAGCAATCAAGCAGAGCTTTACCTTTTGGGTCGAGCTCCGCTTTAAGCCAGGCTGGTAATGAAAGCAAAAAGCTGATATTGTTGGGCCAGATTAGTCGAGGTATGGATGGGGGGGGGGGGGGTGCCTCACTGGCATTTCTAGTCATATGTTCAGTGGGGGGCCAGGGAATTGCCAGCTATTAAATAAATATTGCAGCAATGTAAAGGGAAAGGTGTTCTTCAGCACCTGCTGGTGGCAAGTCCTGCCTTCCAAGATTCGTTAAATCTGTAAGGGTAGTGAGAGCTTTTTTCATAATGGCAAGTCCATGCAACAAGTGAAGCGAATCAGTGAGCAGCTCACCTAATCCAAGAAACAATGAAATTGTATTAATCTCAGCAAGCCCATTCCATTTTTATTTTAGCAGCATGCAACTACATTTGGCAACTTTCAGGGTTGGGTGCAGCCTTTCGTTGCATAATTCTATCCTGTAGACTAGACTAGCAGTCAGACATACATGGCCGTAGCCTCAAAATGTAAGCTGTGCTCATGGTATGCAAGCAAATGTCTGGTCTTCAGTTTGAAGTGGAGTGAGTTTTTAACAAGCACAAGTGATATGCAAATCAATGAAACTGCTCTCAAATATCAGCCAAAGTTTAATTTGTGCAAGAGCTAAATATATAAAAAAAACCACAAACACACCCCTATTGCAGCACACTGCCTATATCTGGTCTGTCCATCTGCACCCATCTGATCTCTTTTCCTCTAGCAAAGATGAATGTGGCTTTAACATATTTTCAATTTTCTGTTCAGTGAATATCGAGGTCAATTAGGAACGCTGTTTGCTTTCTGTACCCTAAGCAGATTAGACAGACCCCCTCCTCATCCCCATAGCATTGCCGATCTCTGTCGCCCTGACCCACATTCTGCTGAAAATCTGCTCCTGTGTGTTTCTGCATTGAAAGCTACATACAATTGGTATTCTTTAGCTTTCCTTTAGATGCTGCAATCCCTGTTACAGATCCTGTGTTAATTAATTCAATTATATCAAACATAAATAGATACACACATAAATAGATACCACATGTTGAACAAATATCACACGTTGATTTTGATTTATATTGAAATCAATAACAATTGCCTGGGAAAAAAAAAAAAAATCGAAATCTGCCGCTGATCTAAAGAATGGCAAAACCCCTTACAAGTGTGCCCCAATAGGGAAACATCTTTCCTGATCCCTAAGGCCCCTTTCACACAAGCGGACCGTTCAGATCCGCCTGTCCGTTTTTCAGGCAAGTCCGAACGGATGCCCCATGCATCTCTATGGGGCATCGGATGTCAGCGGAGACATGTCCACTGACATCCAATCCGGACGGATGGAAACCCTATTTTCCATCCGTCTGGTGGATCAGATGAGAACGGACAGACGGTCCCGTTCTCATCCCATTCCCCCATAGAGAAGAATGGGGACCTGACAGCTCTGTCTCCGCACACAGCGCGGAAACACAGCTGCCATCCGCCTGCTCAGTGGGGGATCGGCGGATTGAACCCCGCTGAGAAAAACGGAGTCCGCTGACGGACTACCGTGTGTGAAAGGGGCCTAAAAGAAATAGAATAACTCCCAGGTTAGATTCAAGTATATATCATGAGACAGGTCTACTTGGTTGGTGGCAGACTGGAGGGTGAGCACATCAGACTGGGGGCTGGCTGGCTTCCATGCACCTCTTTTATTCCTTTTCAATTTGTTTTTTCCGATACAGGGATGGAGACGCTGGGCATACCTGCTGGTGTCTCACTTAAAGTCCCACATAGCCCACATTGTCTAGGTTAGTTTCAAGTATCTTCTTACAAGTATTCACAGTCATTTTTATGTTGTGAACTTAGAAACACACTCAGCCTTACAGGCTCCTTTAGACATGCTTAGAAATGATAGATATCATGGATGCCCAATAACGCACCTTTTGCTTTAAGATGCGTTACTGACATGTTTGCATTATGTTAAGCTACACTTTCAAGACTCCTCCTCTATGTGGGTTTTGTATTGTATGGATTCTTGTACTATCAAGTTGACTAGTAATGCTTTCTAAAACGCATCTCAAATGGGCAAGGCAGGCCATAAATGATTCCTGCTGAACCGGGCGAGATATGAACTGTCTATGGGAAGGCTGAATGTACCAACTGATTAATCAATCAATCAACTTGGGTACAACCAGCATGCAAGGTTTTACCTGCGTTTATCGCTAGCACCTGATATAGCTGCTAGCAATAAGCACTGTCATCTTCCAGTGGGGATGGCTTCCCCCCGTCTGGAGAAGACCATGGCCCAGCAGGAGGGATTCCCGCACCAGCACTGTCTGTGTTGATGGGGAAATCACCAACCATGGGTTGCAGGAAAGAAATTTGCTCTGTGTGGCCAGCCTTAACATCATAGTTAACACGTGAAAGAGAGAACCTTCATTTGAATGGATTACTAGGCTCAGTATGGGCAAGCTGCTTGCACAGGTTGGGGTAGGGATGCATCTACACTATAGAAGTTTCCAAAGTGATCCATTGGGTCTATTCAGTTGTGACAATTAGGTACTTTATTGAGAATGAGTGATCCTAAATAATTAAAGAATTTACAGCATGAAAAACAGCAAAATCCTTTTAGTTATATGACATTCTAAGAGTGGTCATAAACAGCTCAATCCTGCTCCCAGGATCAGACCATTTAGAGCCACATTGGGGGTAAGATTAACATTTTGGAAGAGCTCATAATCAAAGACTTTCCAGCTTGTTTGAAAATTCCTCAACACAGTGCAAAGACAAGGTCATCCAGCGTCTAGGGCAAAGATGCCAAACTGCGCCCCCCCCCCCCATGATGTGCAAACTTAGGGGATCCTAAGTAACTTGCAGGTCAAAATCACCGACTCTGCCACTACTCCTGCAGCCTTGTAACAGAAAAAAGGGGTCTCCCATCTCTGCAGTGAACCATTGCATCCACTAAAACTAAAATACGCCTAAAACTAAAATTGCATTTTAGTCAAAAGACTGACCAAAACTAAATCAATATCAGTACATTTTAGTTGATTAATATAATTTTACTAAGCTATAATTTAATAGGTTTAGTTAAAGTGTAATGCATTATTTAAGCATTTCTCTAGAATTTCCCACATTTCCCTCCTGGGGTAAAAAAAAAGTCTAACATGTTATTATTTATGGTATTAAGGTTTGAACATGCACTAAAGACACAGATTTAGCTATTGTGATATATAACTATTATATTACAACGGCTAAATCTGTGTCTGTAGTGCATGTTCAAACCTTAGTAGCATGAACAACAATATATTAGATTTTTTTTTTTTTTTTCAAATTCTTTATTTAAACAATGAAAAAGGTTACAAAAGTGCATCATAGTACAATCAGCAACATCGGCAAGTAGCAAACCAGAAAAGTGCAAGGCATAAGAAACTCAGCATATTAGAGAAACTTACAATACCCGTATACAAACATTTGTATAATAACAGTACTGTCCCTTGAAGTCGGGGATTGGAGAAACAGCGGTAAACAGAACAATCGCTGTTGTCGTTAAGAAGCGTATGAAGGTACTGCATGTAGGAGTATGCACATGGAATCATAAACAACTAGATTTTATGTTATTAATAGGGAGAAAGATGAGAGAAGGGTAAAGCCAGACAGCAGGAGGGAAAAAAGGGGAAGGGTTGGAGGGGCCATGAAGAGGAGAAAGAAAATAGCAGAGAAGTACCCGGCTCAGCGCCGGAGAAGGGCAAGACAAAGCAGAGGAGGGACGAGCAGGGACGAGAAAGGAAGCGACCATAAATTCCTCCCGTGCAGGTGACCTCACATCCAGTCATGTCCCCGACCCCGGTGGGAGGCCATGTAGTGCCAGTCCCTCGTCAGAGTATGAACGAATTCCAACAGGACCATGTTTTAGAGTACTGTTCCTTCCTACCCTGTGCAGTGAGCACCAAGTCCTCCAAGTCATTTATACACTTAACCCTTTGCCGCCAAAGGGCAACCGTCGGGGGGGGGGAAGGGCTTTTCCAGCAAAGGCTGATACAAGACTTCGCCGCGTCCGCCAGGTGTCTCAACACCGATTATATATTAGATTTTTTACTCCAGGAGTATATAAAGAGTTTGGAAATTCTAGAGAAATGCCTGAATAATGCATTACAACTTAGCTAAACACATTCGATTTTAGTTGACTAAAATACGACTAAACCAATCCAGATGACTAAAATAAGACTAAAACTAAAATGGAAAAAGAGTATGGCTAAAACTAAATTGAAGTTTGACGTCAAAATTAACACTGCATTAGATCAACTTCACTGGAACAAGAACAGCTATAGATGGATGAAAATTTGGCTGGTCACTGCTGAATGGCCGAGTTTTGATCCATCTGTAGCCAACTTAGTTTAGTAGCTCTAAAGCTTTAAGGGTTTTTTTTTTTTTTTTACCTTAACGGATCCATTACAAAAAAACCTTCTGAGGTAAAGAACCCCCTCTTGTAATTACCTGAGCTCGATCCAGCGATGTGCACAAGAGCAGTAGCTCCCGTTGCTGTCTTCCACAAGGGTAGGCTGCAAGTGATGAGTGAGCAAGGGGGCGGGCCGAGCCACCCAGTCTGTGGAAATAGACAGGGTGACTCAGGAGCAAGCCCACATTAGTGCACCCATAGTGGATTTCTATGGGGGCACTTGTGGAAGAGGAGCAGCCTGGAGCACCAGCGGGCCCCAGAAGAGGAGGATCGGGGCTACTCTGGGCAAAACAGTGCACAGAGCAGGTAAGTATAACACGTTTATTCTTTTAATTTTTAAAAAATTACGATTTAATGTTACATTAATATTTAAAGTTGAAATCCAGTCAAAACCTAACGCTAAACCTACTCTGTGCCAAATTCTAAGACTATTCTATCTAACCCTCTAAAGTAAAAATCACTGTACTTACCTTTTCTTTACCCAATCCAGTCCAGTCCCACGCTGAGCTGTCAGTGGTGGCTTCAGCATGGAGGCGGGTGCAGGTGAGGCACTCGACAACAGAAGCCCCATAGTAAGTCTATGGGTGACGTCACTTCCCATTTATTACACAGCCATTGTCAGCCCTCTCCAGCGCACAGCTTCTGTCGCAAGAGACCAGACCGGATTGGGTGTAGAAAAGGTAAGTACAGTGATTTTTGATTTACAGAGTTAGATAGAATATTCTTAGAATGTGGCAAAGAGCAGAATTAGAGCCCATTCACATTAGCACGACTTGTCAGCCTGACAAGTCGCGGTATGTCGTGGTCCATTGAGTAGTACAGGACCCACAGCGGTGCACGCGACTTCACAGGTCGCCCCCCGAAGTCGTGTCGCCTCAATGTGAATGGGCTCTTAGCGTTAGGTTAAGAAACATAAATCCGGTGCATCAGCCACACAGTATAGAAAAAGTCCATATTAGTCTATGCATGATGAAAAAGTCCAACATGTAGGACTGCCATCAGATGAACCAATAAGCCAAAGGTTCCAACAAGGCTGGGAATAAAAAGAGAGAAGAGGCGCCTCTAAGTGTAGACTTTAGTACATTTATTAAGATGTAATAAACACATCAGTTAAGGATTACAACGGGTTGGTAGGCACCCTCCTGGGTGTTCCAGGGTGGGGGTGTATGTCATCCTGCGGACGCCGCCTTCAGAAACAGTGGCCCCTCTTCGCCGTTGTGCCAGCAATAGCGGTGGATGGAGCAGGAGTGGGAACGAGGCTTGGAAGGCAAACCAGACGAAACCGAGGCTTGGAGAGTGGTAAACTCCGGCGTCGTGAATAGATGACGTCACAACACTGCGACGCGTTTCTGAGCGTGCTTGCTGCCGATGGATAGGTTGGATGGTTAGCGTTGCCGATGGATGGTTAGCGTTAGGTTTTGACTGGACTTATCCTTTAAGCCAAAAAAAAAGCAAACCACTGCTTTTGACACAGTAAAGAGAGATACGTTTGGTACCACATGGTACTTCTCTGGCTGCGGTAATAAAATATTTTTTTAATATGATGTGCAAGCTGGATAAAAAGAATGCTAAATATTAAAAAATCGGTTTCTTTACCATTGGAAGTGCGTGGTTAAGCTTAACAAAAGAACAAGGGCTGGTTACATTTATTGTTAATATTCCAAATTGCATGCCAATACCTACTGTATTTGCACAGCCTATTATCCTTTTCCCTAAAACGATGAGAGTACTCTCAATGAATGTACTATAAACTTTTAATTCATTGTGGACGACAGAGGGAGAAAAATCACTAGCACATGAAAAATTAAACACACATGAGAATTGCACTTTCCAAGCTGCACTACCAGAAATAACTCACAGCAGCCAGAGCAAAAAAGATGCCCCAGAGCTTAAATTCCAAAGCTTTCACAATCCGCCCCCTCCCCACACATTAACCCAGGAGGAAATAAAACTTCCTGCCATCTGCACATATTAACCCCTTCTAAAACCAGGGGGGTTTAAGACACAGATGGCTTCCGTGCTGCCTATTCATTGCCCCTGCTTGATGCCAATAGTAGGTCAGCATTAGAAAGACTCTTCATCCCTTAATCCAGGAGTTTCTAAACTTCGCTGGGCAGAATCTGTTATGTCTGTGAATCAGATTAAACATCCATGTTTCAATTTATTTTAAATAATTCAATCTTGTACCTTTATGAACTACGGCAATTACTACATTTTCACTACGGGCCTGTTTATTCAGCGATAATTTTCATACAAAATAATACATACATTGTGTTTTTTTTTTTTTTTTGGGGGGGAGGTTTGCAAACTAAGCTTTCTTTTTAGCAATACAGTCTTGCAAAATTTAATTCTCTATGTAATCTATAGACGAATATCCACAAAGAAATGTTTTTTTCCATATTGACCTGTGTTTTAGTGTTAAAAAAGCATACATTTTATTTTATAGTTTGTTCTGCTTTTACTAACACTAAAATGGTGTTTCTAGCACAAAGCAAGGCAAATTTACTTTCCTAAATAATGCATATTGCTAAATGTCTGCATAAGACATCAGATAAAGTAACAAAAAAAAACCATATTTAACCTAATTTTATCCCTTAGCAAACCTAATCAGCCTGTACGAACGTATTTCTCCCTTTAGTTATTGTGCATTATAATGGATTATAATTTTTCTTTATCAATAACAGATCACTTTTTTTTTACATTTTTTCACATTTTCTTTTTATGCAACACTAAAAAAAAAAAAAATGTGATCTGTTATTGATAAAGAAAAATTATAATCAATTATAATGCGCATTAACTAAAGGAGAAAAGAAGTTAATACAGGGTGATTAGGTTTGCTAAGGGATAAAATTAGGTTAAATAGGATTTTTTTTTACTTGGATAGTTACTTTATCTGATGTCATATGCAGATCAAAGGGTCACATATGAATGAAATAGTAAATGAAAAGACACAAAACCTTGTTCAAATGTATTAATTTAATGATATTTACAGACTATTTGCAGAAGCATTTTGACAGCCAAACTTTCTATACAATACAAAGCAATTCTTGGCTGTCATTTTGACAGCCAGGATTTGCCAGTAATAGTGGGAGCATGTCCTAAAAAAATTACTGAATTAGTTGAGTAAATATCTCCTACGTTTAAAATCCACAAGTTGTTGAGCATGCCCTTAACCTCCCTGGTGGTATTCCCGAGTGTGGCTTGGGGTGGAATTTCAGTGCAATTAGCGGTAACCCCGAGCCACACTCGGGGTACCGCCAGGGAGCATCGCTGGATCCTGGTAGAGGTTACTTGTCCCCGGGATCCAGCGATGTGTCCCTTCAGCATACGGTGGCGGAATCTTCAGTCTGATGCTGTGAGCCCCGGCTTCAGTCTCCTGCGAGCGTCACGTCGCAGGGGGTGGAACTGGCAGCAAATTCAAATAGTAAAACACACAAACACACTGATATATTGTAATCCTATTGGATTACATTACTAAATAAAATCTCTCTCTCTCTCTCTCTCTCTCTCAAATTTTATCATACATGAGATGTTATAAAGAAGTACGCACAGTAAAAAAAAAAAAAAAAAATCATATGTGAATAGTTGGTTTGGGCTGCTCGTCCTTAAGAATTACATGCAAAATAATTGTACTGCTTTCAGCACCTAAAATCGGAAACAATCATACCGCCAGGGAGGTTAAAGGGATATTAAAGATAATAAACATGTTCTACTTACCTGCTCTGTGTAGTGGTTTTGCACAGAGCAAACCTAATCCTCCTTTTCTCAAATCCCCCCCTTGCAGAGTGCCCCCATACAAAGCCACTTGCCATGGGGCACTTGTGTGTGCTCGCTTCCATGCCACCTCTGTGTCTCAATAGACACAGAGCATGGCTCAGTCCTTCCCCCCCCACTCCCTTCTCACTGGATGTGATTGACAGCAGTAAGAGCCAATGGCTCCCACTGCGGTCTCTCAGTCAATGAGGAAGGAGAGAACCGGGAAAGCCATTGCTCTGGTGCCCATCGCTGGATCGAGATTGGGCTCAGGTAGGTCTGGGGGGATGTTGCACACTGAAGATTTTTTACCTTCATGCATAGAATGTAAAAAAAACCTTCAGCCTTTATAACCGCTTAAATACCAACTCTAGCCCTAAGCTGCTATCACAAGTCAAAATGGCTTTATGAAAAATGACATTTGGAATTTAAGTGATCATAAAAGGACAAACTGTCTGATAGTTCCTCTTACTACCATTGTCAAGGCTGCCAAACACATCTCATATTTAAACTTTTTTTTTCCATCTCCTTTGCTGAAGAGAATGTACAAATATTTCCACATTTGCTGGAAAAGAGTTTTATCTCATACGACTGCTCATTATTGTTCTGTACTTTTTATCAAACTGGCACTGGGGTGTTCTTATTGAAAGCTGCTTGCTCTAGGGGCACTCGGCAGGAGGGAGGGGCCAGCGGGAGACCCGAAAAGAGGAGGATCAGGGGTGCTCTGTGCAAAACCGCTGCACAGAGCAGGTGAGTATGACATATATATAAAAAAAAATGCCTGTATTACAGCAGTTTTGCTAGAGCTGGCTTGTGAACACCCCCAATTCATCTTATCAGCTCCTCATTTGCTAGCTGACAGGATTGTTGTATACAAGTTGATTGATAGATTGACTTACATACATAGTTGCATAGTTAGTGAGGTTGAAAAAAGACCTCAGTCCATCCAGTTCAACCTATGATGTGTGTGTCTTTGCTGTTAACCATACATAGTATACCCCTGTATGTTGTGGTCTTTATGGTAACTGTCTAATAATTTTTTGAAACAATCGATACTCCCTGCTGATACCACTGCTTGTGGAAGAGGGCTCCACATCCCCACTGCCCTGACAGTAAAGAATCCCCTACGTATTTTAAGGCTAAACCGTTTTTCCTCTAGTTTTAGTGAGTGGCCACGTGTCTTATTGTATTCCCTTTCTCTGAAAAGTTTGTTCCTTATGCTATGTCACCAGTACAGTATTTATACATTGATATCATATCCCCTCTCAAGCGTCTCTTCTCCAGAGAATAAGTTAAATGCTTGTAGTCTTTCTTTATAGCTTAGATCCTCCATTCCCCTTAATATTTTTGTTGCCCTTCTTTGGACTCTCTCCAGTACCAGCACATCCTTTCTGAGGACCGGTGCCCAGAACTGGACAGCATACTCCAGATGTGGCCCGACCAGAGTCTTGTAGAGTGGGAGAATAATCTCTTTATTTCTGGAGGGAATCCCCTTTTTTATACATTCCAGTATTCGATTGGCTTTGCTTGCAGCGACTTGGCATTGCATGCCACTGCCAAGCCTGTTGTCCCCTAGGACCCCCAGGTCCCTTTCCATCTTGACTTGTGTACAAGGATGCCCATACATGGATCGAAATTCGGCCAATCCCTGCTAAACTGGCTAAATTTTGATCCAAGCATGGCCGACTTTGGACTGAAAACTCTTCAACTCTTCATTGTAATTGGGCACAGGCATATTGTTAGCTGTCCTTGGTAAATAAACAGAAGACCAACACAAACCATCTCATGTAACTGACTTTAAAATTAAAGATTCTCTATGAGTTTTGTAAAGCTCGGTCGGGTCAGTCAGTCAGGCGACACATTTCCCCCCCCCCCCTCTTCTCTGCCTCCTTACCTCCTCCCTCCTGTCGGGAGTCGGGGAGTGCTGGATGGCTGAGCCACTGTCCTCCTCCAGCTGCCGTGTGTCTTCTGCCTCTTCCTGGCCACTGGCCAGTAAGATCGCTTCTCTTTTTAGCCAATCAGGAAAGGGGTCTCACAACCCTCTTCCTGATTGGCTGGGAGGAGAGTCAGTGTGACAATAGCGAATATTCATTCGCTATTGTCACACAACTGGGTGGGCTTGGGGCCCCGAGCCCACCCTTTTCTGAAGCCTATTAGAGCCTCTGGCTCTAATCACGTGCTTCAAAAAGAAAAATACCCTATTGGAATCCATGCGTCCAGCATGTAGAATAGGGGGCCGGACGAATGAATAGGGGGGAGCAGCACTTTGCCTCTTTTTTTCCTCCTTACTCATATACAACTTTGCCTGCTCAGTCGCTTCTAAAGTTCTATGATCTGCTGTTGCTCCTCTCCGCCTTCTGCCCCCTGCCATAGGCAACTTCCACTCTGCCATCTTTAAATCCCCCCCCCCAGGTCAAGGACCACTTGGTGTTCTGCTTCCTCTACATTTTGCATTTTGCCCAACCCCCTATCCATGTTCAGGTCTAGCCATCATTATGCCTCACTTTCTTCTCTCATGGTCTTTCATCAGCTACTCTATAATCCCTTTGACTCCACAATCCGCTTACCTCTCAAGATCAATTTAGTGAGATGACACACTTTAACAAATAATGTGTCCAGCTAAAATATTATCCGATTGGGCGGCAATGCATACAAGTGTGTTAAATCACCAGAGGCCAAAAACCATTCTGTCCAAACAAATGGTTCATAAATAGGCAAACATTTGCTAGAGCTTTTTAAAGACGAGAACTTTTGATAGGCACCAAAACCTATATTGTGATGGGAACAGAGAACATTATTGGCATATAAGAGCTTTAAAGGTCATCTCAGACAGTATGAAAATTTCCCAACTCATGCTGCAGCTCCACTCTCCAAAATTATTATACCTTACCCTGACAGTGTGCATGTGTGTGTCTTTGTGTGTGCGCGCTTTATATATACACACACACACACAGTATCTTACAAAAGGGACTACACCTCTGACATTTTTGTAAATATTTTATTATATCTTTTCATAGAACACTGAGGAAATTACACTTTGATACAATGTAGTGAGTGTACAGCTTGTATAACAGTATAAATTTGCTGTCCCCTCAAAATACCCTTAGCTTCTTTAGCAAGGCAGTAGCCATCTTGGAGGTGTGTTTGGGGTTGCTATGTTGGAATACTGCCCTGCGGCCCAGTTTGCGGAGAAATAGAATCATGCTCCGCTTCAGTATGTCACAGTACATGTTGGCATTCATGACACTCCCAACACCATGCTTGACTGTAGGCAAGACACACTTGTCTTTGTACTCACCTGGTTGCCACCACACACGCTTAACACCATCTGAACCAAATAAGTTTATTTTGGTCTCATCAGACCACAGGACATGGTTCCAGTAATCCATGTTCTTAGTCTGCTTGTCTTCAGCAAACTGTTTGTGGGCTTTCTTGTGCATCATCTTTAGAAGAGGCTTCCTTCTGGGATGACAGCCATGCAGAACAACTTGATGCAGTGTGCAGCGTATGGTTTGAGCACTAACAGGCTGATCCCCCCCCCCCCCCTCTTCAACCTGTGCAGCAATGCTGGCAGCACTCATATGTATATTTCCCAAAGACAACCTCTGGATATGACACTGAGCATGTAGACTTAATTTCTTTGGTCGACCATGGCGAGGCATGTTAGACCACTGTATGGTCTTGGCCACCATGCTGCAGCTAAGTTTCAGGGTCTTGGCAATCTTCTTATAGCCTAGGCCATCTTTATGTAGAGCAAAAACTCTGTTTTTCAGATCCTCAGAGAGTTCTTTGCCATAATGTGCCATGCTGAACCAGTATGAGAGAGTGAGAGTGATAACACCTGAGGCCTTGTAACACTAATAAGTCACATGACACCGGGGAGGGAAAATGGCTAACTGGGCCCAATTTGGACATTTTCACTTAGGGGTGTACTCACTTTTATTGCCAGCGGTTTAGACATTAATGGCTGTGCGTTGTGTTTTTATGAGGGGACAGCAAATTTACACTGTTATACAAGCTGTATACTCACTACTTCACATTGTAGCAAAGTGTCATTTCTTCAGTGTTGTTACATGAAAAGATATAATAAAATATTTACAAAAATGTGAGGGGTGTACTCACTTTTGTGAGATACTGTATGTATAATATATATATATATATATATATATATATATATATATATCAAACAAACTATCTCACTATATTACCAAGAGTATTGTGATGCCTGCCTTTTCACACACATGAACTTTAATGGCATCCCAGTCTTAGTTCGCAGGGTTGAGTATTGGGTTGGCCCACCTTTTGCAGCTATAACAGCTCTTCTGGGAAGGCGGTCCACAAGGTTTAGGAGTGTGTCTATGGGAATGTTTGACCATCCTTCCACAAGGGCATTTGTGAGGTCAGGCACTGATTTAGGACAAGAAGGCATGGCTCGAAGTCTCTGCACTAATTAATCCAAAAGGTGTTCCATTTAGTTGAGATCAGGACTCTGAAGAACAGTCAAGTTCCTCCACCCCCAAACTCGCTCATCCATGTATTTATGAACCTTGCTTTGTGCACTGGTCCAAATCATTTGGTGGGGGGGGGGGGGGGATTATGCTGTGGGGTTGTTTTTCAGGGGTTGGGCTTGGCCCCTTCCTTCCAGTAAAGGAAACTCTTAAGGTATCAGCCTACCAAGACATTTTGGATAACTCCATGCTTCCAACTTTGTGGGAACAGTTTGGAGATGGTCCCTTCCTGTTTCACCAGTGCACAAATCAAGGTCCATAAAGACAGATGAGCAAGCTAGAGGAACTTGACTGGCCTGTTTAACCCGATAGAGCACCTTTTGGGATTAATTAGAATGGAAATTGCGAGCCAGGCCTTCTCGTACACATCAGTCCCTGACCTCACAAATGCGCTTCTGGAAGAATAGTCAAACATTCCCATAAATACCCTCCTAAACCTTGGATGAAGACTGGGATGCCATTAAAGGTAATGTGCGTGTAAAGGCATGTGTCCCAATACTTTTGGTAATATAGGGTATATCATGGGTACATGTAAAGATACACTATATACTAATTAGCAACCATATTTTTCAACAAAATACAGTGGACAACATAGAAGTTTTTTAGTTTCTATTCCACAGGAATCTTTACAGACTTACAAAAAATGTTGTGCCCATTGAAACACAAATATAAAGCAACTGATCGAATCCATTGCAAAGAGCAGTAATATGCAGCTTAGCTTCAATCTAACACTAACATTTTAACAGCTCTTTGACCACATCATTCAGGTTTGCACAAGGTTGCAATCGAGGATTCCAGAGCTGCTTCTATCCAGATATGAAAGAAATTGAAAAAGTGGCACAATGAGGTTCAAAGTGACATCCATGCTGTGATCAGAAGTGACAGCTGGCAATGATCTCAAACAGCCAGATGCTGCCTTAAGGGAGACTGCAAGCTCAGTACAGGAATCAGCAACTGTCTATAGAGAATTAGGCAGGCCGCAAGCCTTCGTCTTTTCCCCTAGCAGATGACAGATAGATCTCATCTGGCCAGGAGCATGTGCCAACAGGCGAGTAAATACACAGTAATGAGTGGAATGAAAAAGGGTCAAAAAGGAAGTCAGAGAATTACAAACAAGAGATAGAGATTACAGGTTTTTTTTTTTTTTTTTTTTTTTTTTTATTTGTTTTTTTTTAAAGGACAAGGTAGAGTATTTCCGATGATTGATAGCAGGGAATTTTCTGCTTTTGGTCTGGATACTCTTGGTGATCAGATTGAATAATGGATCCTTGGGATGGTTGTAGCTCCCTTTGGCTCAACCACCAATTGGCTTGACAGGAGTAGTGGCAGTAGATTCCTGTCCATTATTAGTTGGAGAGGCAAGCTGGTAATGTAGTTGAGAAGGGAATGGGAGATAAATATGGGCTGTGCTCTCCTTCTCCAGCTGCTCCCTAGTGATCCCTATACTGTATGAAGCTGGCTAGAGAACTTATAGGAGGGAGGGTCGGTGCTACTTGGCTTCAGTTAAGGCAATTTTCCACTGCGAGTACCGGCTAGGCTCCACTCGGCACTGCTTGGCCCAGTTTGCTTTTCCACTACGTGGTACGAGTCGGCACCTTTCGGCACTGTATAGGCTCTACTCGGCTCGGTTTGCTTTTCCACTGCGTGGTACGAGTCGGCACCTTTCGGCACTGTATAGGCTCTACTCGGCTCGGTTTGCTTTTACACTGCGTGGTACGAGTTGGCACCTTTCGGCACTGTATAGGCTCTACTCGGCTCGGTTTGCTTTTCCACTGCGTGGTACGAGTCGGCACCTTTTGGCACTGTATAGGCTCTACTCGGCTCGGGCTGCTTTTCCACTGCGTGGTACGAGTCGGCACCTTTCGGCACTGTATAGGCTCTACTCGACTCGGTTTGCTTTTCCACTGCGTGGTACGAGTCGGCACCTTTTGGCACTGTATAGGCTCTACTCGGCTCGGGCTGCTTTTCCACTGCGTGGTACGAGTCAGCACCTTTCGGCACTGTATAGGCTCTACTCGGCTTGGGTTGCTTTTCCACTGCGTGCTACAAGTCGGCACCTTTTGGCACTGTATAGGCTCTACTCGGCTCGGTTTGCGTTTCCACTGCGTGGTACGAGTGGGCACAATTCGGCACTGTATAGGCTCTACTCGGCTCGGGTTGCTTTTCCACTTTAGTAGTAAGTGGGCGGGAATACAACGTAGTAAACCTTTTCATTCCTGGTCGCCCCATCCAGCTCTCGCTGAATCCTCTCCTTGGCTACCAATGAGAGGAACCGTCTGCACCTCATCTACTGACCATGATTCAGACATATTATGCAGCAATAGCAGTCTCAGTGATGTCCCAAAAGCAGTCTGTAATGTTCCAAAATTCTGTCTCTTCACTGCAGCCTTGCTCCCCCCCGGGCTCACTTCCTCTTAACTGGGCTCTCTCAATACTCACAGGACAGGAGAGTTCACACACAGGCGCTTTCACACTGCATGTCATGGCTCGGTGGTGTCGCAAATCCAATGACGGTGAAGATTCTCGGCCCAATCAGTGGCTAGTAGTGAGGACCAATCAGGCTGCATGCAAAGGATTATGGGATTTGGTATAGGTACGGAACACTTGGAACCCCAACCAAGGTGGCACTGTTTAAGCGAGCCGTACCATGTAGTGGAAAAGCGTTGCCGTACCACACCCTACAAACACGTACCATGCGGTATCATGCAGTGGAAAATCGCAAAAGGGAGCCATACCGAGCCGTACCATGCAGTGGAAAAGCGCCTTTAGTGTCGCAATTATTTTTATCACCTACCTATTGTCACATTTTCCCATTTGTAGCCCATACATTATATTGTCCCAATTATCAAGATTGTCTCTTTGTTGTCTGCATGTCAAGATTGTCTCTCTGCTGCTCATGTATTGTCATAACTGCCTGTATACTGTCACAATAAAATGTTAGCAGCCTATGTACTGTAAAGATTGACAGTTGTTTTTTGCTTATGTATTATCAGTGCTCTTTGTTTAGAGCAGCCTTTTCCAATCAGGGCATCTTCAGGAGTGCTTTGTCAAAAATGGCTATTAACCACTTCTGGACTGGAAGATTTTCCCCCTTAATGACCAGGCCCTATTTTGCAATTCGGAACTGCGTTACTTTAAGGGACAATTGCGCCATCGTGCGACGCTGTACCCAAATAAAATTGACATCCTTTTTTTCCCACAAATAGAGCTCTCTTTAGGTGATATTTGATCCCCTGTGCGATTTTTATTTTTTGTGCTATAAACAAAAAAAGAGCGACAATTCTGAAAAAAAACACAAACTTTCTTCTATATAACATTCTCAAAAAAAAAAAAAAAAAAAAAATTAAAAATCTAAATTTTTCAACATTTTAGGCCAATTCGTTTTCTGATGCATATTTTTGTTAAAAAAATAAATAAATAAAAAAAAAAATCGCAATAAGCGTATTTTGATTGGTTTGCGCAAAAGTTATCGCGTTACTAACTACGGGAAAGATTTAGGTCATTTTTATTGTATTTTTTTTACTAGCAATGGCGGCGATCTGCGATTTTTAGCGTGGGCTATGACATTGCGGCAGACAGATCGGACCCCTAACATTTTTGACACTTTTGGGGGGACCAGTGACATTACTACAGGAATCAGTGGTAAAAATATGTACTGTTACTGTAATAATGACACTATAATAATAATAATAATAATGGCAGGGAAGGGGTTAACACTGTGGGTGATCAAGGGGTTAAATGTGAGCCTAAGGGAGTGATTCTAACTGTGGGGGGCGTGGCTTGTGAAATGATCACAGAGACCTGTGTTCATATAGAAGGATCACAGGAGCTCTGATCATTCCAGAGAGAACGGTCGCCTGTATTTACAACAGCTGACCGTCCTCTCTCAGCGGGGAACGATCGCAGGTGTCAGGTGGCATTCGGAGCCGCCTGCCCCGTGAATCGGAGTCCCCACTGCCTAGCTGCAGGCGCGCGTCCGACGTAGGTCTACGTCGTTTCGCGCAGGAGAGCCACACTGCCACAGTAAATGAGCGGCGGGCGGACAGGAACAGGTTAATTGCCCAAAAATTGGATAGAAACCAGTGGGTGTATCACGTTTGCCTTTTAGTTACACAATGCCACTGGCTTTCATTGTGCGCTATTACAACGTTCTAGCATTCTAACAACCAATGACATCATTAGTTGATAAGGAGGACTTTGGACACCTGCACAGCATCCCGGTATGTCCTTTTCCCTGCCCCTCTCTGTCATCACAGGGGTCATAATAGCTAAGTGAGGGAGAAGAAAAACATTGGAATACTATATCAGTACCAGTGTGCTTGGTTTAGGAGCATATGGTTGCACTTCCGTACCTTCTCACCATTGGGATTGTTTTTATGGAAAATTCCTTTATCAAATAAATTTTGTACATATTTTTACCACTAAAGATTGCATGTTTTCTGGGAGATTAATTAGTGGCTGCCTATAAAGTCCCAACTTTTTTTGGGGGGGTTAACATTTGTCTCCCCTTTCACTTCTGTTCATTCAATACATGGGATGAGGCTCCACGACATTTGGGATCATGTCTCAATTTCTGCATGTACATAATAAATGCCTCTAACATTGGGTGTCTGAAGTGTGGATGTTGCTTCATTATGTAAATACTATTAAATTACCGTATTTTCTGGCATATAAGACGACCCCCAACTTTTCCAGTTAAAATATAGAGTTTGGGATATACTCGCCGTATAGCTGTACTGGTGATATAATGTATGAACAGGTACAGATACTGGTGCTGTACTGTATGTGGTACCCAGTATACAACCGGTGATTGGCTGGTTGTAAGTCTGCTTGGATTGGTCAGCTCTCCCTGTCTCAGAGACTATCAGAGCGGTATGCCCGGGGTATGGAAAAAAGAGAGCGAGAGCGGCGATGTGACCAGAAAAACACGCCTCTTTCACCCGCCTGGCCCGCTCTTGTATCCTATTACCGTTCCTCCTTCTCTGCCTCTCAGATCTCGCACATGCGCGCCCGCACAGGTTTACTGCAGTCCTCAGGAGCGAGACACAGAGAAGGAGGTACGGTAATAGGATACAAGAGCTATCCAGACGGGTGAAAGAGGCGTGTTTTTCTGGTCACATCGCCGCTCTCTCTCTCTTTTTTTCCCATACCCCGGGCATACCGCGGCCATTTTTGAGCCCCCATCGCATATTCTCCGGTTCGCCTCCGAAGTTTCAGCATCCGCCCTATAAGACGACACCCAGCGTATAAGACGACCCCCGGAAGATTTTCCTGGGTTAAAAAGTCGTCTTATACGCCGGAAAATACGGCATGTATGGCATTACCGATATATTATTGATGGGGACAAGGGCCTCTTCCCCACAATCCTGACCGTTGTCTGGGGGCAGGGGGCTCATTGGAATCTGGAAGCCCCCTTTAACAAGGGGGCCCCCAGATCCCCGCCCTCCCCATGTAAATGAGTAGGTGTTGTGTAAAAAGACAGTTTTTGACAAGTCCTTTGTTTAAAAAAAACAAAAATATAATTATCGACTGAGGGCATGCTGACGTCATAAGGGGGAAGTGCCACCCAGTGATGTCACTGGCTCCTTAGTTATTAAGGAGCTGTCAGACAATGGGAGCATTGTTCGGTAGCAGAGGGTTCCTTGGGGGTTTTTTTCCAGGTCGGCAGTAGCGACGAGTGTAATGATTGCCAATGAATCTACACAAGGGGACATTTAAAAAAAAAAAACATAAAGGACTTGTCAAAAATGGCCTACTGTCTTATTTTACCCTACACTTTTTTTGGGGTGAATGAGTAGGGGTATTATGTACCAGATTCCAATAAGCCCCCAGCACGCAGACACCCACAACCACCGGCCAGGGTTGTGGGGAGAAGGCCCTTGACAAGGTGCTCCCATGTTGAGGGCATGGTTCAGGGGGGGCTCGCTCATTCTCCCCTTTCTTGACCTGGCAGGCTGCATGCTCGGATAAGGGTCTGGTATGGATTTGGAGGGGGGGTCCCCACGCCATTTTTTTAAATTTAATTTTGGTGTGGGGTTTCCCTTAAAATGTATACCAGACCAGAAGTGCCTGGTATGGTTTGGAGGGGACCCCAACATTGTTTTTTTTTTCAAGATTTGTTTATTGCTGGCAATGTTTTTTGTTTTTTTTTACATTCAGCCGTCAGCAAGGAACCCTGCATGCAGCTAATGACTCATCCATTAAGGACGCAGCGGCTGGCTTCCCAGCCTGCTCTTTAAACCAACTATTCACTGGTTAAGAACACCGGCGGCCCCACTCAACACTACAGCTACTAAAAACTTAGCCTACATACTGTTAAAGACAGCAAAAAATGCTAAAACAGTTTTTTTCCAGCGTTTCTGAAGCAGTTTTTAGCTTTCTAGTGCATCAGCCAAATGCAGTGCGTTTCAAAAAATTGACATTGTTTATTTATTTTTTCTAATAGAAACTCGTTTTCACCTATTTCATCCTTTGTTACATCTCATTGCTGTTGACCTCTTGCAGCCTCTTTATCTACATACACTATAGCAATGGTTGCACTGACATTTCTCAGGACGGGTTTCCTAAATGTAGGATTCAAGAAGACCATGCTTGCATAATGCCCGTTGCTATAGCAACCTGTAGTCTTTACTGAAAAACTGTTGACCAGTTACGGTAACAAACTATGTGAGAGTTGTCACACTAAACGAGAAAGGGTCTGAACAAGAACCTTTATGGCAATATAACTAGGTATTCTTTTATTGAAAGCAACAGATTAAAATATTGAAAATTACATTAACTTTTTTTTTCAGCTATTCGGTTTGCATGCACTTTAGAAAATATGGACCAGTGTAGTTTGGACAGGGGGAAAACTGTGATTTAGGCCTTCTGCACATGGCCACAAACATACATTTGGGCATAATTATCTGCCTGGGATGTGATAGGAATCACTTCTTGGCAAAGAAAAACTGCCAAATGTATGCCATATGGACCTTTTGCAGCTGCATGCAAGAGGCCCTATTGGTTTTTAAGACCCTCCAACCGCAAGTGCTAACCTAGTTTTAGGTTATTTCTCCCCTGGGTGGACTCTGCCTGCAATCCGCTTGTTCCGTAGGGGACCTGTCCACTGATCCCCGCTGAGCAGGTGGTTGATAGGTCTGTGTCTGCTCCGCTTATGAAGAGCAGACACTGCCTAATCTCCTTTATGGGTGGCGCCTATCCATTTACACCCGACTTCTATCTGATCCAATCCCCTAGACCGGTGATTACGAACCTTGGCACCCCAGATATTTTGGGACTACATTTCCCATGATGCCCATGCACTCTGCAGTGTACTTGAGCATCATGGGAAATGTAGTTCCAAAACATCTGGAGTGCCAAGGTTCGCCATCACTTGTCTAGACGGAGGGGGAACAGAGCCCTATCCATCCGTTTTAAACAGACTGAATTGGATGTAGGAATGTGCAAACTGACATGTATTCATTTATACCCACCAAATCATAGAGGAGAATAGAGGTTCCCATCAGGTCTGCCTGAAAAACGGACCCGATCAGAACGTTATTGTGAAAGGGTACTTTATTGCAAAGGAGCTATAGACTGCTAGTTGCTTGGATATTATGCTTATCCTATAGTTTTACAGATTTTAAGAAACTAAGGCTGACCAGAGGGCTGATCAAAAAAAAACAAATGGAATCCTCCATATACACATGCTAGGTGGATGTAGGAATCCTCCCCGCTGTGGTTTTGTATTCTGACAGCGGGACCCTAGCTGATTGACAAAAGCTCTTCCGACAGTCCCTGTCAAGTAGGAACTGCCATAAATGAATCAAAATTCAGCCGGTCCCTATTGAACCATCTGAATTTTAATCCATCTATGGGCAGCTTAAGTAGTGAAGCTATAAGCTAAAAATCACAGCCAAAGAATGGCAAATTTATAATAAAAAGCCATAAATGGCATCACCTGTATTACTAGGATGACACATTTTATTAAAAAACTTCTGGATTTAATCTGGCAGTGTACTTCTGCTTTAATAAACCCCCACTTGTATTCCAGAACCAGCATGCAAAAAAAAAATAAAAAGTCTAATATACATAAGGATTCCTAAAATTAGAAACCAATTAGTTATTATCACCTGAAGTCATATGGCACTTTTCCACTGCAAGTACCGGCTCGGCTCTACTCGGCCCTGCTTGGCCCGGTTTGCTTTTCCACTGCTGCGGTGTTGGAACGGTTTGGTGCGGTTCGCTTTTCCACTAAAGTAGTACTAAAGTTAAGTGGGTGGGATAACAACGATTCTCTGACCAATCAGTGGCTAGTAGTGACTGCATGCAAAGGATTGTGGGATATGGTATCGGTATGGTACCTCTTGGAACCACAATCGAGGTGGTACTGTTTTAGAGAGCCGTAGCGTTCGGTTCCATGCAGTGGAAAAGCGCCGCCGTACCGAACCGTACCAAACCGTTCCTACACCGTACCATGCGGTACCAGCAGTGGAAAAGCACAAAAGCGAGCCGAACCGTTCGGTTCCATGCAGTGGAAAAGCGTCATTAGATGAGGAAATGTGATCAAATCTCAAACCAAAAAATTCAGTTAGGCTATGTTAACACATGCGGTTAGCATTGCCACACAAAAGTCATCTGCAGTCAGACTGCTTTTCAGATGCGTTTAACACAGAGGCATTGCACACGGTAATGGGGCACTTGCAGTACTATCCTATTCACTTGAAGGGGTCGGGTTCGGCAGGAGGGACAATATTGTTGCAAAGCAAAGCATCATGGCCACTGCATGTATACACAACCCCATCTTAGCCCTTACCTCATCTATACAAAATATTAGTTCAATTATTAAAGAATAAAAGTAGCAGAAAAGTCTAAGCATAGATCTCTATAGTAGCAGCAGCAACTCTTTTTACAGCTAACAAAAGAATGCAATAACCTGCAGCCTATTACCTCATTTTTTTTTTCTTCTCTGTCTCCAACTGCAGAATTAAAGCCAAGCAAGAGATGTCGGCTTTACAAACCCTACGCTGCCGCTGAATTTGTTCAGCAACCAGAAAATGAGGTCAGTGCTTGCACATATACGAGGCCTGTTCAACTCAAGCGTTGCCTTAAGAATCCCCCGTCACCTTAAACGACACTGGCTTTGTGCCATCACATACAATCGTTTATGAGTTCTCCTCTATTTTACTTCCCTGTTGGCTGGAAAAAAATAGGCATGTGCGTGTACATTAGGAGCAGTCAGATTTCATTATGAAGAAAAGTCTGTAGGTGGAGCAGACTCTTAGACGGGGCACTGCTTACTCATTTACCACTGCGTAACGCAACTAAGAGCAGCTAAGGATTGAAGCCAATATTTCTTGTTTGCTACAGCAGAGGCTGGCAGGGACAGAATACCTATATAAAAAAAAAAAAATACTCTAGAAATACTCTGGATATAAATACACCAGTTTTGTTGTATGTATCAATAATAAAGTAAGTTGATCCTCAACTGGATGACATTTAATTTGCCTAGCATTGTATATCAACGCTTGTCATCCTTTTTTGTGCCCCAGTGTTACTGATCTCTTCTAGCCTCTTCCAGCCACTTGCTGTTCACAGGCACTCACTCCAGCTTGGGCTGCACATCATTGCTATTTTCTCCAGCTTTCTGGGTGTGCTTCCTGAAAGGATCAGTGGTGGACCATGCCTGCGTAACGTGGGGCAGCACCATCACTTGTAGTCTCCCCCAGGAGTTTATGTGACAAGATGACAGCACAGGAGCAAAATTGGGAAATAATTTCATGCCATAACAGGAAATGCCTGAACAAGGACCTTCAAGGCAGGGTTACAGGGTATTTCTTTAATAAATGCTGCATATTTAAAAAGAAAAAAAATTAAAATACATTAACATGTTAAAAATTATAATGGGATTTTTGACTTTCCATAAAATCCATTTCTCTGATGTTCATTGACGGACACAGCTCTTCATCTTCATGATCGTAGGGCTATGCTGTCCCCTACAGGAGTAGGCAGAATAAAGCTTGAGCACGCCTATGGGGCAGTCTCTGGGGGTATACTCCCACTTCCTGCTAGGGCTGCAACTAACTATTATTTTGTCTGTCGACTAATCTAGTGATTATTTTTCTGATTAGTCGACTAATCTAACGATTATTTTTATTTTATTTTTTTTTGCTTAATTGAGTGTTCTTTTTTGATTAGCTAATTAATCCTTTGAATAAGTACAGACCCCTCCTCCCAGTACAGACCCCTCAGTAAGCCCTCCCACTTAGTACAGACCCCTCAGTAAGCCCCCTCCCAGTACAGACCCCTCAGTAAGCCCTCCCACCTAGTACAGACCCCTCAGTAAGCCCTCCCACCTAGTACAGACCACTTAGTAAGCCCCCCCCCCCCAGTGCAGACCCCTCAGGCTCACCTGCGATCAAATGATGCTGCTGGAGTGGCGCGTGACGTCTCGTCTGTGTGGGACAGTGGAGGGATCATCGGCGTTGGCGGCAGCCTGCAGCCACAGAGAGTCAGCTCAGTTGATGCGCAGGCGTAGCCGCCCCGGGACGTCATGCCGCTCACATCGGCTGACGTAGAAGAGCCGGACACTCTGGACTGGAGCGCAGCGGGGCGGGGCAGTGCAGCCTGCAGTGGCCCGGCCGGCAATGCGAGCAGGGGGCGTGTGACGTCACGCGTCGATGCCTTTCACGCACGTTGACGTATTTCTGTAGTCGAGGTAATAGATTACGTTGATGCATCGTTGCAGCACTACTTCCTGCTATAGGTATTCGGTTTTGTAACAAGCAGTGTCAAAAGAAAAAAAAAAAACAACTCCAAAGAGGGGCGGGGTGCTGTGTGCAGAGAAATGGATTTTATAGTAAGTCAAAAATCGTTCATTGACGGACACAGCTTTTCATTTTCATAACCGTAGGGACGTCCCAAAGCAGTGTCAAACATGAGGGGTGGGAACAGCAGAACAAACTTCCCCAAGGCTAACCATAGCCAACCAGGTAACATGGAGCTAACCTGAGAACAACTGGAGCTCTTCCGAAAAACACTCTTCAAAGAGGACAAATCCTCTAAATCGCAGCCTGCAAAACTTTGAGGCCAAAAGAAGCATCCGCAGATGCCAAGACATCCACTTTATAAAAGTTTGTGAATGTGTGTACAGAAGACCAAGTGGACGCCTTGCAAACTTGCATCACTGACACCTGATGACAAGGCCAAGGAGGCACTTAGCGCCCAGGTAGAGTGCGCCCTGACAGGGAAAGGAGGAACCTGACCCTTAATAGAATAATCCTGAACCATCGTCTGTCTGATCCATCTGGAGCCAAAGCAGCCAGCCCCTTTGCGAGGTCCATCCGTGAGGACAAAAAGGGAGTCTGACTTCCTAAACGACTCTGTAGCTGCCAGGTACACCCTGACAGCCCGAACCACATCCATGGAATGCAAGGTAACAGCCTTAGGATGCATAGGCTTAGTACACAGGGAGTGCAACACAATGTCCTCATTCAGATGAAGTTCGGAGACCACCTTTAGAAGGAACGACGGACATGGTCGAAGAACCACCTTATCTCTGTGAAAAACTAGAGAAGGTGAACAAGACAGCGCCGCCAGCTCAGACACCCTGCACGCAGAAGTAATAGCCACCAAAAAGGCCACCTCCTGAGACCACGCAAGCAGGAGAATCTCCCGAATATTCTCAATGGGAGGTTTCTTAAGAACTGACAACACCAAATTGAGGTTCCATGGCAGCAATGGCGACCACACTGGGGGAGCCAAGAGTCTCTCTCCCTGGAGGAAGGTACACACCAAGGAGAGTGTGGCCAACAAACCTTGAAATAAAATCGCCAAGGCCAAAACCTGGCCCTTAATGGTACTCAAGGCCAAACGTTGCTCGACCTCTCGCTGGAGGAATTCTTCCTGGAAGTAGATTATCTAGCTTTTAAAAGCGTAGTAATCCCTGATTCAGACAACACTCTATCCTTCAACACCTGGCTTTCAACAGCCAAGCTGTCAAAGCCAGCGACTGAAAAGCAGGATGGAAGATCGTTCCTTGAGACAACAGATCTTCCTTGAGAGGGAGTCTCCAAAGAGCATCGGCAACTAGCCGTACCAGATTGCACGTGCTCAGAGTCATATTCAGAGGTTGTCTTTGGGAATTAGATGTATGAGTGCTGCCAGCATTGCTGCAGAGGCTGAAGGGGTAGGGGGGTCAGCCTGTCAGTGCATAGACCATACGCCGCACACTGCATTAAATTGGTCTGCATGGCTGTCGTCCCAGAAGGAAGCCTCTTCTAAAGATGAGGCACAAGAAAGCCCGCAAACAGTTTGCTAAAGACAAGTAGACTAAGGAAATGGATTACTGGAACCATGTACTCTGGTTCAGATGGTGTCAAGCGTGTCTGGCAGCAGTAGTACAAAGACAAGTGTGTCTTGCCTACAGTAAAGCATGGTGGTTGGAGTGTCATGGTCTGGGGCTGCATGAGTGCTGCCGGCACTAGGGAGCTACAGTTCATTGAGGGAACCATGAATGCCAATAAGTACTGTGATATACTGAAGCAGAGCATTATCCCCTCCCTTCGGAGACTGGGCCGCAGGGTAGTATTCCAACATGATAATGACCCCAAACACACCTCCAAGATGACCACTGCCTTGCTAAAGAAGCTGAGGGTAAAGGTGATGGACTGTCCAAGCATGTCTTCAGACCTAAACCCTATAGAGCATCTTTGGGGTATCCTAAAAATGGAAGATGGAGGAGCTCAAAGTCTCTAACATCCACTAGCTCCGTGATGTCATGATGGAGGAGTGGAAGAGGACTCCAGTGGCAACCTTTGAAGCTCTGGTGAACTCCATGCCCAAAAGGGTTAAGGCAGTGCTGGAAAATAATGGTGGCCACACAAAATATTGACACTTTGGGCTCAATTTGGACATTTTCACTTAGGGGTGTACTCACTTTTGTTGCCAGCAGGCTAGACATTAATGGCTGTGTGTTGAGTTATTTTGAGGGGACAGCAAATTTACACTATTATACAAGCCGTATCCTCATTAACTTCAGTGTTGTCTCTGGAAAAGATATGAAAAAAGATTTTAAAAAATGTGGGTGTACTCTTTTGTAAGATACTGGAAATATAGTACTCACTTTATCTACCAACCTGGGAGTTTGTGTTCACTTTACTTTCATATTCAGGTTAACATAAGCCACTCAGTACTGGAAGAGCACACTAGATCAGCCATTCTCAACCAGGGTTCCTCCAAAAGTTGCTAGAGTTTTCTTCAACTGTAGCTAATTAATCTGCTATTTGATGGAGCTTGAATTGTCAAAGTCCAAAGCCACTTGAAAAAGCCAGCAGCATGCAACCAATTATCTCCTTAGCTGTCCATACAAGTAAAAAACTGACCACCACTATAAGGGTTACATGCTTCCTATAGACCACCAATGTAAGGAGCAATTTTGCCACTGACCCCCAATAAATTGGCCTTAAGGTTTCCCTAATTATTAAAAATTATTTTAGGGGTTCCTTTTGGGTAAAAGGGTTGGGAAAGGCTGCACTAGATAGTAAACAGGAGTGTTTGGAGTCAAGTGTAATTTATCATCAGATGAACATTTTCTGTTATCTTCTCTTCCAATGCCAACTCCAACAACTTGTGAATGCTGCCTGTTATTTATCCTACTCAGTAAGCATCGTTCAACTTGGTGTAAACAGATCTTAGTGCCAAAAGAACATGGCACCAGGAAAATGCATACGTACATATACTCCAACATATTAATATAAGACATCACTGTAGGCACAGATTCAGAACACTTTATTATTCCCCAAGAGAAATATTCGCACATACTAAAAAATAGCATTTTTTGTACTAACCGTAAATTCTTTCTTGGTGTCTGTTGGGTGACACAACAAAGTAATTCTTGGACCCATGAATTATTTGCAACTGCATACAGGAGGAGGACATCGAAACAGAAAAAAAAAAGTTGAAGGCCCTCACAGTACATACTATAACTCCATCCCTAATGGTCAGCTTCGGTTTTTGCTAGTATCTAATGCCTCCTTTCTACTGAGTGGTACGATATGGTTCAGTACGGTACGGTTCGGAACGCTACACCTTGCGTTTCCACTGGCAATAGTACCCTTTCATGATAGGCGTGGTGTAGCAGGAAAGCGGTGATAAACGATTCTCTGTCAACCAAAGTTCTGCAGAGTGTAGCTCCACCCTGTTGGTACTGTACTAATGTGCTTGGTACCCCAACGAAAGGGTCCTAAAAAAGTGGTACGGTACGGTTCGGAATTAGGGTACCATTCACAATGGAAACGGCATAAATAGCGTACCGTACCGAACCGTACCAGAAAGCTTAGTGGAAACGAGCCATTAGAGGTTTGACGCTTTCTCCCTCATTTTTATTTTTTCTTCCTCATCTACACTAAAGTTTCATCAATCAAGAACTCCAAAATACTGCTTGAGCTAGCCTCTATACAGCAGCTGTTTGGACTGACTAAACTTCAGCATAGCCTTGGAGGCAAAGACAAGGAAGACTCAGTGCTCCAGGTGAATCAAGAAGCCTGATGATGTACAGGTGCTCCCGTCCGCAGACAATCAATATAGAAGAAATGGCAGCACTCCAGGTATCATCATAATTCTGGTTTATTAACCGAACATCCCAATGTGGCAAACAGGTAGACGCGTTTCACACACTAGAAAGTGTGCTTAATCATTACGTAATCTACGAAAACGCTTCTACCTGTTTGCCACATTGGGATGTTCGGTTAATAAACCAGAATTTTGATGATACCTGGAGTGCAGCCATTTCTTCTATATTGATAGCCTTGGAGGTCCTACCCAGACCCCGCTGATTTAAAGAATTTGGGACCTTCCTGGAAACTTCAACTGGTTCTAAAGGCTCAGGGTTTTTTACCTTCATGCATTCTATGCATGAAGGTAAAAAAACCTGTGTGCAGAAGCTCCCCCACGAGGCGGCACATTGGGAGGCTCTGTGCAAAACCACTGCACAGGCAAAGTAAGTATGACATGTTTGGGTTTTTTTTGCTTTTTTAATCTGCCTTTAATATCACTTTCAGTCTAAAATATGAAGAAGAAAAAATTGAGTGATAACTGTTCCTCAGAGTGGAGGAGAAGGAAGGCATCAAACCTTGAAGAGCACTAGTAAAAACTGAAGCCTGATGGTTAGGGGCAGTAATTAGAGGGCTGGACTTCAATCTTTTTTCTCTTTCCAAGCATCCACCTCTGGTAGGCAGTTGCATATAACATATATGTCCAAGAATCACTAAATTTCTGTATCCCTCAATGGGCAGTATTGAAAAAGGCTTCAATCAAGCGTATCAGCACATACAGTGCCTTGAAAAAGTATTCACCCCACTTGACTTTTTACCTATTTTGTTACATTACAGCCTTAAGTTCAATGTTTTATTAATCTGAATTTTATGTGATGGATCAGAACACAATAGTCTAAGTTGGTGAAGTGAAATGAGAAAAATTTATAATAAAACTATTTTTTAGAAATAGAAAACTGAAAATTGGCATGTGCGTATGTATTTACCCCCTTTGTTATGAAGCCCAAAAAAAGCTCTGGTGCAACCAATTACCTCCAGAAGTCACATGATTAGTGAAATGATGTCCACCTGTGTACAATCAAAGTGTCACATGATGTGTCATTACATATACACACCTTTTTTTGAAAGGCCCCAGAGGCTGCAACACCTAAGCAAGAGGTACCACTAACCAAACACTGCCATGAAGACCAAGGAACTCTCAAAACAAGTAAGGGACAATGTTGTTGAGAAGTACAAGTCAGGGTTAGGTTATAAAAAAATATCCAAATCTTTGATGATCCCAGGAGCACCATCAAATTTATCATAACCAAATGGAAAGAACATGGTACAACAGCAAACCTGTCACGGCTGTCCACCAAAACTCACAGAACGGGCAAGGAGGGCATTAATCAGACAGGCAGCACAGATACCGAAGGTAACCCTGGAGGAGCTGCAGAGTTCCACAGCAGAGACTGGAGTATCTGTACATAGGGCGACAATAAGTGACAATAGAGTTGGGCTTTATGGCAGAGTGGCCAGAAGAAAGCCATTACTTTCTGCAAAAAAAAAAAAAAAATGGCACGTTTTGAGTTTGCAAAAAGGCATGCGGCAGCCTCCCAGAATATATGGAGGAAGGTGCTCTGGTCTGATGAGACTAAAATTCAACTTTTCAACCATCAAAGAAAACGTGCCAAACTCAGAGGCTTATCCAAAGCGACTTGGAGCTAATTGCCGTAAAAGGTGGCTCTACAAAAGTATTGACTTTAGGGGGATGAATAGTTATGCACAATGACTTTATTTTTGTTATTTTGTCCTATTTGTTTGCTTCACAACAAAAAACAAAACAAAAAGAACAAAAAAATATCTTCTAAGTTGTGGGCATGTTCTGTAAATTAAATGATGGAAATCCTCTCAAACAATCCATGTTAATGCCAGGTTGTGAGGCAACAAAACACGAAAAAAATGGATTTTTGTAAAATCTTACAGTAAAATCCTTTTCTCTTAGCTCATTGACAGACGTAGTCCTCGGTGATACAGCACCTTCGGGTTATGTTGCCTCCACAGGAGCAGGACTAGACAGGAAATTAAAATGCTCTGGCCACACCCTAGGGGCAGTCCCAGAGGGTATATCCTCTCTCTCTCTGCCTCAGCAAATCAGTTATGTCAAAAAGCAGTCTTTAGAAATTTTAACCCAACCCAACTCCAAAACAGAGGGGCGGGGACTACGTCTGTCAATGAGCTAAGAGAAAAGGATTTTACGGTAAGATTTTACAAAAATCCATTTTTCTCTATCGCTCATTGACAGACGTAGTCCTCGGTGATACAGCACCTTCGGGACGTCCCAGAGCAGTATCACAAATGAGGGGTGGGAAAATGGAAATCAAATCCCAATCTAGAAGGCCCAACCGGTGCCAACTAGAAGTTTACAATGCTCATCCTTAATGATGAGACTCAACAAAAAGGAAATTTTTCAAACAGAAAAAAACTCTCGAGGTAGACCACCGGTCTCCTCAAATTGCGGCCTGCAAAACCTTGCGGCCAAATGAGGCATCCGCCGATGCCGTCACATCAATTTTATAGAATTTTGTAAAGGTATGTACCGACGACCAGGTGGCCGCCTTACATACCTGGACCACTGACGCCTGATGGCGAAAGGCCCAGGAAGTACTGAGCGCTCGAGTGGAGTGCGCCCTAACAGGGAACGGAGGACTCTGACCCTTAATAGAATAAGCCTGTACCACCGTCTGTCTAATCCATTTGGCAATGGCCGCGGCAGATGCAGGCAAACCCTTTCTGGGGCCATCCGTGATCACAAAAAGTGAATTCCGTAGCTTTCAGGTATACTCTGATTGCCCGAACCACATCCAAGGAATGCAACGCATGTTCCCGATGATGCTTGGGCTGAGGACACAAGGAAGGTAGTACAATATCTTCATTTAGATGAAAATCTGAAACCACCTTAGGAAGAAAGGATGGCTTAGGATGAAGTACTACCTTATCCCTATGAATCACTAGGTATGGGGACTGGCATGATAATGCAGCCAGTTCTGACACCCTGCGAGCAGAAGTGATAGCCACCAAGAAGGCCACCTTCTGGGATAAAGTAAACAAGGGAATCTCCCTGATGTTTTCAAAGGGAGGTTTCTGTAGAACCGACAAAACTAAATTAAGATCCCAGGGCGGTAAGGGCGCGCGGACTGGTGGAGCCAGGTGCCGCACCCCCTGGATGAAATTCCGCACCAAGGACTTGGTAGCTAAAGGTTTCTGAAAGAAGATTGCTAATGCTGAAACTTGACCCTTGATGATGCTCAAGGCTAGCTTCTGCTCAACCCCTTGTTGCAAAAAAGCCAATATTCGAGTCACCGAATAGGTACGTGGAGGAAATCCTAAAGATTCGCACCACGCAATATAAGTCTTCCATGTGTGATAATAGACCTTGCTGGAAGTCGCTTTCCTTGCTTTAATAAGGGTAGGAATGACTGAAGCTGACAAACCTCTGTCCTTCAGTACTTGGGTCTCAATGGCCAGGCCATTAAAACCAGCGACTGTAAAGCACGATGGTAAATTGGTCCTTGAGACCACAGACACTCCCTGAGACGAAGTTCCCACGGAACGTCTGCGACTAGCCTGTCCAAGTCGGCCAGGCCGGCTTGACGAGGCCAGCCTAGAATTTCTAGGACCACTGGTGCTGACTGGATCTGAACCAGGCGTCCCTAGAGCTATCTGGCCCCGACCATCCGAGAAAGTCTGGTCGTTTTCTGTTCCCACACATTTATCAGATACCTGATAGTTATCAGGAAGGGTGATCTTTTCTGGTTGAACCTCAGGGACCGAAGTCACCCGGCTAGAGGCTTCTTGGCCTGTCTGGTCAACCAGATCCGATTCCTGTGGGGAATTGAGACTAATCTTAGGAAAAGGTAAAGGAAAAGATCTATTCAGGGAACGGTGACTACCGCTCCCTGTAGTACTTAAATGTTGGAAGGGAAGAATCGCACCGGTAGTAGTAGTTGATGCTCGATCTAATGTCCTGAATACCGGTGAAAACGTCCCCCCACCCTCAAACCGGGTGGGGGCGCACCTTCAGGCTGTGTACTCCTTTGCTTCGGGTTTGGCTGAGTTGGTCCTCTGTTTGTCCGACCAGCCTTTCTTGAACTCTCCTGGAGGAGTCTTGCCTTTCCCGCTTGTTCCAGCCGGGCGTGCGAACCCTTTATGGGCGGTAAAGAAAGGTCCTCGCTTGTTGCGAGGTCCCTTAGCTTTAGCAGCCTGTGGCAAAAAAGTGCTCTTGCCCCCAGTGGCATCCTTAATGATTTCATCTAGGGTGGCCCCAAATAGATGATTCCCCTGAAAGGGGAGATTCGTCAAGGTCTTTTTGGAACCTAGGTCAGCTGACCAGCATTTTAACCACAGCACACGTCTGAGGATTACCGCTGACATAGATGCATGCCCTAATAGGGGAGTAGTGTCCAAGGCTGCGTCACAGATAAACTGTAGCCCTTGTATAATCTGTTCCATCAAATCAGATGTTTCCTGGGGAATATCTTTTCCCCTAAGGTCTTGGCGTACCAATCTCGCCCATTACGTAAGTGTCTGGGAAACTAGACCAATAACAATTACTGGTCTAAATGCTGACCCTATCAGAGAGAAGATGGTGCGGGACTCTGCTTCCATCTTTCGATCCACCGGATCCTTAAAGGACGAAGTGTCCTCCACTGGGATAACCGTGGCTTTATTCAGCCTGGAAATAGGTGGATCCACCACTGGTGGTACCGTCCATTTCTTAATGATGGATTCCTCAAACAGATAGCGTCTAGCAATACTCTTGGAAATAGTAAAGGTACGTTTAGAATGCTCCCATTCTCCTTTAATCTTATTACCAAAACACTTGGGTACAGGAAAAACCTTCACCGTTTTCATGGGCTTGTTAGTACCAAAAGGAATCTCTGTATCAGTTGCTTCTGCCGGTAAAACCTCAAGTTTTAAGGTTTCCTGCACTGCCACAACTAGTGCGTCCACCAATGCTTCTTCCTGAATTATAGCGGGAGAAGAAACGTCCTCCTCACTGTCTGAGGGAGCTTTACCTGAGGTAACAGCCCTTGCAGAGGGACCTGCAACTGCAGTGACCATCTCTGAATCTGAGTCAGAGGTGTCAGATAATATAGGGGTAGGCGGGGGTCGCTTCCTTGACCCTCGTCCCTGACAGGCCGCCTCCACCCGAGCAACCATAGACTCCAAAATTGCTGTAAATGCCTCTACACTCTATGCACCGGCGGGTCCCGTGGCCCCCTCGAGGGAAACAGGTGGGGGAATTTGTGTGGCAGGGTCCATGATTATTCCAGTAACTTCCCGGATAATATAATTCAAAAATAAAAAACTTTTTTTTTTTTTTTTTTCACAGACCCCCAGCGCCACAAAAGCCCCTTAGTGTTACCTGCTAGGGATCCCTATCGATCGAGAGAGAGAGAGCTAGACCCCCAGGCTCACCACTTGATGCTCAGAGTTTAACTGCAACAGGTTACAGCGCTGTCTTGACAAACAGGAAGTCTTTTGGCTGGCTGCCCAGGAAGAAAGGAGGCGGCTCCGCCCCTCTGCACGCCTTCCGGCGCCTCCCCTAGCTCCACGAGGTGTTTGGATCACCTCAAACATGGCCGCCCCCATGCTGGAGACACGAGGCTACGCCAAAATGGCGGCTCGTGCAATCCAGCAAAAAAAAAAAAATGGCGGCGGCCTGTACCGAATAGCGGTGTGCTGCAGGGCACACAACACTATCGCTGCATGGGGATTTTTGGCGTGGTTGGCGGTACCGGCCCTGGCGGACCTCATGGCCGTTCGGAAGGCCTGCTATAGCTGGAGATTTGACTAGGAAGGCAGTCTACATGTCCGTGGCTTCTGACTGGTAGGTACCTTATTCTTATCACAGTAAGATTCCCAGACTGCCACTGATTACAATCTTTTAAACATGTATACAATTAGATTGTTAGCTCCCAAACCAAGCCTCCTGGCTTTTTGCACATAAAATCACACTCAAAGTAGGGGGATCTGTGCCATGTTATAGGATAGAGGGGGACTCTATCTTACCATACAGAGAGGGGCCCACGTTCACCACAAGACCCGTCAGGGGGAAAGGGGGGGAACATACTACTCACCATACCGGAACCAGGCGGGCACCAACTCCTGACAGTACCCCTCTCCACCGGGGCGGGAGGGCTGTCGACCAATACGGACGCCGTGACTCATGGTCTTTGGCGTTTCAGCGAGACGTTTAACTCGCGGGGTCAGTCCCTTAATGGGACCTTGTCGCGGCCGACCCAGCGCGGAGCTATGGCCTGCACGCGCTCGTAGGCTGAACTGGGGTGACCACCGGATCTCAACATCCAGCCCGTCGCCCAGTTCAGCTTTCTTGCTTGAAGATCTCACAGGAACACTGGAGAAAAAAGCTGTCTAAAAAATCTTTTTAAGAAAAAAATCTTTTTAAGAAAAAAATCTTGCCAGGACCGAAGATCCCAGCAAGGTATCTAGGTCCTTACTCCTAACTAGACAGAAAATAACTGATTTGCTGAGGCAGAGAGAGAGAGGATATACCCTCTGGGACTGCCCCTAGGGTGTGGCCAGAGCATTTTAATTTCCTGTCTAGTCCTGCTCCTGTGGAGGCAACATAACCCGAAGGTGCTGTATCACCAAGGACTAAGTCTGTCAATGAGCGATAGAGAAATACTTTTGCAAGGCACTGTATGCATGGTAGGTTGATAGGTCCATGTCCATATATATATATGTTTATTAGGGATCGGCCAATATTTTGGCCATTGCATATCGGTATTGGCCGATATATTGTACATCCATTGTCAGGGTCCGAGACTAGTCTTCTCCATTAGCAGATCTGCTGGGAGATCGGTGTCTCTCCCCCACTTGCCGTAAGTGATACCTGGGTGATACCGCTCTGTCCAGCACCCACTCGATACCCACTCCGTTTCTCACCTGCTCCATCTCCCACCCACCTGGGGCGTGACCAGGTGGCCTCCGTGATCGTATGCTGGACGGAGCGGTATCACCCGGGTGTCACTTACGGCAAGTGGGTGAGAGATGGAGCGGTATCGGGTGGGTGGGAGATGGAGCGGGTAAGAGACAGAACGATATTGAGTGGATGCCAAACGGAGCGTTATCACCCAGGCATCACTTACGGCAAGTGGGTGAGGGATACCGCTCTGCCAGCAGATCTGTTAACTTGGAATTGCTTATATCTTTTGTACATATGTGAGTGGCATATTCAACATTTGTAAACAGAATTATGCTATGTGACATCATTTTACCCTTACATGAGCAATATTTGGAATATCGGTAATCGGCCAGATCCGGGGCCGATACAGCTATATCGGCCCCTCCGATAATCGATCGATCCCTAAATATAAATTATATATATATATGTGTATGTTTATAGCAAGCCCATGTTTTCAGTTAATTATTATTTTTTTTTTTTTTCCAAAACGATTTATTGATACAAAGAGTATGGAAATAAATCATACAAACAGTTGAACAATCCGATCAACATTCTCGGTGTTCGAGGTGTAATTGAATAAAAACAGTAATGCATATAACAGAGTTTCATTTCCAAATAACAGAATTTAGAAAAAAAAAAAAATGTTTTATGAGTATGCAAAACATAACAGAATAGGTGCAGGTGAGGGAGTATTTTTTGTTTCATCAAGTTGCTACGTGAAAAGCAGAATAGAGTTGCAGATTCAGAGATAAATTCAGTTACTTGAATGAAATAATTGAATTATGCAGAAGTTAGCTGTAGGTGATAGAGGGGATAGGTTGGTTCCCAGCACCAACCTCTCCCATGGAATGAGAAGGATAAGGGTAGAGAAGGGGTAGAGGTGAGGAATGTGGGGAGGGGGGGAGGGGTTTGGATAATGGGAGTAGTGACTCAATACAAGAAGGCAAATGTATAGGTGATAGTTAGGAGTAAATAGGATAGAGTTGTTAAGTTTGAGTAAATAGGTTAAAGAGTTACATGTTGCTGTATTTTAAGTGGAAAAAGGGTCTTCATTTCATAATTGAGATGTACGTGTTTGATTATTATTTTAGCCAATATTCTAATACTGAAACCCCTGTGGTTTGAAGAACTGCGTGAATGCAATGTTTGTAGGACAGCTCATGAGAGCCTAAACCAGCCCATTAATATTCTTACATACATCAATTCTCCTGGCAAGCACAAAACTGCGAGATTAGACTTAAGGGTATGTACACCTAATGAAGAGTTAAGGCCCGTACACACGAGTGGAAATTCGGCTGGGAATTTTCGTCGGGACGACCGATCTGCCGATTTTCAGCTTGTTAGTATGATGCTTCTGACAACCGACTCCGACTTTTCGGCCGAAAAAATCCTGGTGTGCAGGCTATAAAATTTTTAGCGACCGTCAAAACACGTCCGATTTTCGTCTCATTAGTACAGATTTCGATGGGGAAAAATCTTACGAGCAAGACTGGGCATGCTCAGAGATGAAAGAACACATAGAAAGGAATCCAACACATGACATCACTTCTGAAGTAGAATTCCGTCGTGCGGGAAAATTTGTGTGCAGTCTAGAGCACATTCCAACCAACAGACACCACTCTGGGCAAAAGACGGACGACCGGTCGGCGGAAATTCGTTGCGTGTGTACGAGGCTTAAATGCTCACAAGCTTACTAATACAGTGGATTGTCTGGCTATATACAAACACAGGTAACTGTTGTCCAATTGCCGTACATTGGATTTAAATTAGCACTGATGCACCATAAGAACAACTGCAACTATGGTAGACCCCTTTCTATGGTACTCAGATACCATTAGACGTAATAAGGTTGGTAAGCACAATAACCTAATTCATCTTTTTACACGCTCATTTGCTGGCATACTTTAAAATAGGAAGAATGAATACAGTATTTGGGGACCATCTCCAAAGGGATCATATGAAAATTCATACTTACACTTCGGCACTCCATATAAGTGCTCAGCCCCACTGCGAGAGGTTAGGTTGGTGACTGAATTATAATGAAACAGCTTGAATCTTTAACAAGATCTACGCTTCATCATAAATAAGATCACTTACAGAGCAATCTTTAAGAAGCAGGAAGCCCTGCTGAGAGCAGATAGGCGGCATCAGAGACAACACAGAGAAGGCTCCCCTGAGCTCCCCCTTTTATGTAGTAGCTTTTGAACAATTGGTTTGATTAGGATGCATTGTAATGGAACTATGTCCCTTCTCTGCTTTCTAGGTTCTGTTATTCCGAGTTAACAAATACCTGGCACAGGTTCGGAGTGTGTGCCCCAGCTACAACTGAGCCGATGAGTTGGTATTATCTTAACTCTGGTCCTAGACAATTGGCAGTTGGCCAGCACACACAAGGGTGGTATGTCAGACACATGATGGGGGTGGGGGGGTCACTGGCAAGCCAGGATGGACTCATTTAAAGTCTGCAGTGAGTTAAATTACATTCCAGACAGCACAAAGCCACTGAGCGCACTTCACAGATTTCTAGAATGTGCTCTGTAATACAGTATACATCTAATCTCTGTTGCTCAGATGAGTTTTTTTCCTTTTTTAATTATTTAGAGCAAGAATGAGCATGTTAATAAAGGCTCCCTTTTGTCTCTCTTCCAGTGGTTGTTCACACTAGATTTGTTAACATTGATTTTGCAAAATTTTCAAACACATCAAAATCCATGGGCAATCAGGAGAATTCCCATTTTCAATAGGACCTGCTGACCCCAATTTGCTGCACTGCGAAAACATGCCATAGGCCGCATTCTGCGCTGACCTGAATTTTGCCGTTTAAGACTATTGGTTTAACCACTTAAGCCACGGAAGATTTTACCCCCTTCCTGACCAGGGAGTTTTTTTGCGATTTTTTTACTGCGTGACTTTAACGGACAATTTCGCGGTCGTGCGACGCTGTACCTAAACAAATTTGACGTCCTTTTTTTTACCACAAACAGAGCTTTCTTTTGGTGGCGTTTGATCACCTGTGCGATTTTTTGATCATGCGCTATAAACAGAAAAAGAGCGTAAATTTTGCAAAAATAACAATATTTTTCACATTTTTTATATGAAATTCCCCCCCAAAAAATTGTAAAAATCAAAATTTAACATTTTCGGCCAATTTTTTTATGCTACATATGTTTGGTAAAAAAAAAAAAAAAAAAATTCGCGTAAGCGTATTTTGATTGGTTTGCGCAACAGTTATTGCGTTTACTAACAAAGGGAAAGATTTTTGTCATTTTTGGTGTTTTTTTTTTTTAACGAGTAATGGCGGCGATCTGCGATTTTTTTTGTGGTACTGCGACATTGCGGCGGACAGATCGGACCCTTGACTGACATTTTTTACACTTTTGGGGTTACCAGTGACATTACTGCAGTAATCAGTGCTATACATATGCACTGTTACTGTAAAAATGACACTGGCAGGGAAGGGGTTAACTGTATTGGAGAGGGAGGGGTTAAGTGTGTCCTAGGGGCGTGCTTCTAACTGTGATGGGACATGGCTACTAGTATAAAAACAGATCAACGGTCCTACAGAGTAGAACCATCTGATCTCCATTTTTACACAGGGGAGAATGACAGGCGGCTTGTTTACATTAGCCGCCCGCCTTTCTCCCTTCCCGGCGAACGATCGTGAGTGACCGGCGGACATTGGGTCCGCCGGTCACACGCACTGACTTGTTAGGGAACGAGCCGGGGCGGGTGCGCGCTCGCCCGCTATTGGCTCACAAGCCAGTGACAGGCTAGTGACGTACCGGTACGTCACTTTGCCTGGCCGAGGCTGACCGCCGCAGTATATGTACTTGCGGCGGTCGGCAAGTGGTTAAATCTGATCAATGTGCGTCAATACAGATTAGCGTGTGGGGATGTAAAGTTTACTACCTAATGTATGAATCCAGCCTCAATGTACGAAAAATGCATTCTTTAGGTTTGCTTGTAAAGGGACAGCCCATGAGAGTTTTAGTGCACAGCTAAGTCTGGGTTCACACTAGAAGCGGTAGTAAACCGCACCTTAGCAAAAAAACCTTCAAAAACCCCTTGTAGCACATTATGAAATACTTACCTTAGAATGAAGCCCTCCAGTTGTGCGCTATCACCGCTGACAGGGCTTCCATCTTCACATGGTCTTCCTTCTAGGTTTGCATGCTCCGGTCTTCTGATTGGGTGACCGAGCCACGATTATGTCACTCCAGCACATGTGCGTGGAAGACACAGCCGCGGCAAAGAGCTCTGATGGGACGGCACCGATATGCCGTCCCTTCATAGCACATGCAGTGGTAACGTCACCGGGTACATGCAGTGTGAATATCTCCTAAACTGTGCAGGCTCAGGAGATATTCATTGTACCTACAGGTAAGCGTTATTATAGGCTTACCTGTAGGTACAAGTCCTAATAAAAGAGAGTTCATTCCCACTTTAAAGCAGAGTTCCACCCAAAAGTGGAACTTCCGCTTTAGGTAGTTCTAACCCCCTAACATGCCACATTTGGCATGTAATTTTTTTTTTTGGGGGGGGGGAGCCGGTACCTAGTTTTGACAGGTACCCGCACCCACTTCCACTCAGGGCGCCACGGCACCCTGAGCGGAAGTTCTCCTCTCCCCCTCCCTCCCTCCCTCCAATCTTCTGGGACATGTCAGAGGTCCCAGAAGATTGCCGGCCAATCAACACGCGCAGTGCAACTCGCGCATGCGCAGTGCGTACCCGGCTGTGAAGCCTCAAGCTGTCACAGCCGGGTGCCCACAACAGTGATGCCGGTGCCGCCGAGACCAGAGGGAGAGGATCGAGGCTTCAGGCGGCCGCATCGCTGGACCGTGGGACAGGTGAGTGTGTGTTTATTAAAAGTCAGCAGGTACACTTTTTGTAGCTGCTGACTTTAAATAAACACAGAAAAGGCTGGAACTCCACTTCAACTAAATTCAACTGATTTAAAATGCAGATGCTAGCATACAGGACTTTTTCTTTACAATGCATAACATTACATTGGGGTGTGTGTTAATGCTCTGGAAAAAATGTGTTTTATCTTGTCTGTTTAATTTACTGTATTTTACCACTTTTGGACCGGAAATATTTGCCCCCAAAATATGACCAGGCCATATTTTGCGATTTGGCACTGCGTTAATTTAGCGGACAATTGCACAGTCGTGCAACACTGCACCCAAATAAAAGTAATGTCCTTTTTTTCCCACAAATAGAGCTTTCTTTTGGTGGTATTTGATCACCTCTGCAATTTTTATTTTTTGCGCTATAAACAAAAAAATAGCAACAATTCCGAAAAAAAATAAAAATAAAGATTTTTCGCAATCTGCTATACAAGAATCCCCCCCCCCCCCCAAAAAAAAAATAAAAATCCAAATTTTTTAACATTTTAGGCCAATTTGTTTTCTGCTACATATTTTTGGTAAAGAAATAAATAAAAGATCGCAATAAGCATATTTTGATTGGTTTGCGCAAAAGTTAATTGCATCTACTAACTACGGGAAAGATTTGTCTTTTTTTTTTAACTAGCAATGGCGGCGATCTGCGATTGTTTTGTGCGGGACTGTGACATTGCGGCGGACAGATCGGACCTCTAACTGACATTTTTGACACTTTTGGGGCGACCAGTGACATTACTACAGTAATCAGTGCTAAAAAAAATATGCACCGTTACTGTAACAATGACACTGGCAGGGAAGGGGTTAACACAGAAAGTAATCAAGGGGTTAAATGTGTACCTAGGGGTGTGTTTCTAACTGTATGGGGGTGGGGTTTGTGAAATGATCACAGAGACCTGTGATCCTACATAGGATTTTACAGGAGCTCTGTGATCTTTCCAGAGAGAAGAACAGTCAGCTGTGTTTACACACTCAGCGGGGAGCGATTGCGGGTGTCAGGCGCCAATCGGAGGCGCCTGCCCTGTGCATCGGAGTCTCCGCCGACGCGGAAGCGTGTCGCCGGTGGCGCGCATCCCCTAGCTGCAGGCACGCGACTGATCAGTTGGTTGGGAAGCTGTTAAAAGGCTGGTGTAGGTCACTTTACTTCCAGAAATCCAGTGCTCTCCTAACTTCCTATGCACGTGGCTGCACTGAAATACCAACCAATGCTGTCAGCTCTGTCAACCTCTCCTCTGAACTACAAAACACCTCCTCTATATTATAGAGATGAAGACAGAGGGAGGTGTCCAGCAGAATTGAACAGAATTGGGCAAAACTAACACTGCACTGAAAGTCATTTCAAAGGTGCTGTGTTATTTATATATTACTGATACTTAGAGCCGGTTCACACTGAGGCGACACGACTCCTTACTACTTCGGGAGCGACTTGTGCATTACCATGCACCACAACTTCGGAGCGACTTGCAGGGACTTCACATAATGGAAGTCTATGCAAGTCGCTCCGAGGTCGCCCCGAAGTAGTACAGGACCCTTTTTCTAAGTCGGAGCGACTTGTGTCGCTCCTATTAGAACGGGTCCTGTAGCAGTCAATGGACCGCGAGGGAGCGCGACTTGTCAGCCTGACAAGTCGCCTGACAAGTCGCGCTAGTGTGAACCGACTCAGGCCTTGCGCACACTGGACATTTTTGTACATGCTTCTAGGGGTGTCAGAATTAATTTTTTTTTTTTATGCCTCTAAACCGCCCTGCATGTTAGCCTTCGTGTCCATGCACGCATAGGCTTTTAGCAGTTTTTAGTGGCAGGAGCTTTTAGAGGCAGATCAATAACCCACTGTCAATGCGTCCAGGAGAGGCAGAGTCAGAATAGTTGATATTCCCATCGCACACCTTCCTGGGTATAGGCACATCTGTTGTGGGTGCTGCAGCGATCACCAGCTGGACACTGGATCTATCACAGATAAACATGCATGTTCGCCAGTACACCATGGATCTTGAACAGCAGTCCAAAGAAACCTTTTATTGCAAAGGGATCACATCAGGATAAGTGCAACGTTTCGGAGTCACGCAGGACCCCTTCGTCAGGGATGTGATCAAGTGTTAACAGTGAGCAGAGAATATATGTGAAAATACCACCAATCAAAACAATGGAAAAACTGACACCCCCCTTTCTCTGATGTCACATGACATCATATTCCTGCCTATAGCCATTTAATCAAATAATTATATGAGCTGAGATTAGTGTAGTTGTCAGTTAAGAATAAACCTGTGTGTTCGCGGGGGCCCCCCCAGTGGGTGTGTTAATGTGTGGTTAACATGTACCGATCGGGTACATCACCAGGATGCACACTGATCCCTTCTCACTGGCAGCGGGACACAGCATCCCTGTTGCCAGGCGATGCATCCTAGGGCCAATCACGGCACACCACGTAGGCTGCTCGTGCACTACCTGGACACATCTCACTGGACTTTGCGGTCGCCGCTGTCATGGTAACAATGACGTTAGGCATCTCTCTCTAGACTTGACAATCCTGAGCTACCAAGTGAATACATTGTCGAGTGACTTGAATTTGTGCTTGGTAATAACAATTTTAAATTTGAAGGAAAAATGTACAGATAGACCAGAGGGACTGCCATTGGCAGTTCAGCAGCTCCATTATTTGCAAACCTGTTCATGGGTTATCTGGAGGAATACTATGTCTACCCATCCACTCTATTCATAAACTATGTGAACTGGTGGGTGAGGTATATAGATATTTTCCTGATCTGGACTGGCAGCAGTGATGCATTTTCTGCATTTGTTGACCAACAGTATTTCTAGGGATAGTGTTCAACCCACAGATTTCAGGTCATCAGATCACCTTCCTTGACGTATTAATCATGAATATCCAAGGCACTGTTACCACCTCCCTTTACACTAAACTCATTGACAGGAACACACTATTTCACTATCAGAGTGCCCATTCGACACATCTAAGCAAAAAGTACCGATATCGCAGTTTATGAGGGTGGTACGCATCTGCTCGGACGCTGATGATGGACAGCAACAACTAGAAACGATGTGCAATTGGTTCTTAAAACAGATACCCGGCACAGGTGCTTGATCACGCCCTCACGAGAGTCATGTCAAGCCCACTGATCCGATTAATCGCCCGCTATTTGTCCACATATTTAGCCGCGAACCCAGTAGGATTAAATACAGGTCGATGTAACTCTTAACACCAGGCTTAAAAGTGAAACCCATGGTTGCCTATAAAAGCAGCAGGACTTTACAGGAACATTTGGTACAGGCTGACCCCAGACCAAAATGTCGAAATCCTCCTCAGAATATCACACAAAAAAAGCTGTTCTAAATGTTTCAAATGCAATGTGTGCAATTCACTCATTAGTGGTAAGTATTTCTGACACCCACACAAAGAGTAATGGATACCAGATTACCTTAATTGCAACACCGACTTTTGTGTTTATATTTTGAAATGTCCTTGTGCATTGACATATGTAGGCAAGACGAGGGGGGCTTTCAAGAAACGGTTTCAGAAACACAGAAGTGATATCAGGACCACATTGGCAAAGACAGTGAAAGGCAAACAAAGTGACTTGAACAAGCCTGTAGCGATACACTTCGCCACATCCAAACATCAGACCCACGAGCTATGTGGGATGGTGATTAAGCATGTTAAACAACCAGCCAGGCAGGGGAGGTGACCGGGATCAATTGCTCCTCAGCCACGAGGCATACTGGTATCTATACCTTGGGTACAGTACAACCTGGTGGCTTCAACATTAATTTGTCCCTCAAATGTTTTCTTTGCAACAGATAGTCCCCCGATCTTCAGTTTGCAGGGTAATTTATAACCCATTTTATTCTTGAGGTACACTTGATTGGTTATGCCCAATTTTTTTCTAATTTCTTTCTTCCTTTTCTGAGTCATTGTGAGTTTTGCAGCCTATTACTGGGGTGCCTAAATGCAGGAGATAAATTATCTTTTTGCAAAATCACTGCTTTGATTTGCTGAGCCCTAGCTATTCGGGGACCTATACACTGAAACCGGCCTCTGCTTTCCTTGTAGTAAGGTTTTCGAGCCGTAGCTTCCTCTGACGAGGTAGGCGGATAATTACCCTATTAATACCGTGACCCATCTATTTGCTTAGTTCTTTCCTTCCCCTTTACCACACAATACTTCCCACACCGTCCATTTTCCTTACTTTTTTCTATATTTTTCTCTATGTTCATTTTTTTTTTATTTCATTTATTTTCTCTTTATTTTTATATTATATTTTCTTATTTTTATTTTCATCTTTATTTTGATTTTTTGTTTTCATTCTTTTTTAAAAAAAATTTTCATTCCTATTCATTTCTTCATTTTCATGTTTATTTTCATTTTATTTTTATTTATATTTATCCTTTTTTTTACATAGTTACATAGTAGGTGAGGTTGAATAAAGACAATAGTCCATCCAGTTCAACCTGTGTAGGTGTGTGTGGCTGTACTCATCTCACATACCCCTGAATGTTCTGATCCTTGAGATGTAAGTCTAAGAGTCTTTTGAAAGCCACCATACTTCCCGCAGAAACCACCTCTTGTGGTAGAGAATTCCACAATCTTGTAGCCCTAACAGTAAAGAACCCCCCCACGTTGCCTGTGGTTAAAACGCTTCTCCTCTAATCGCATTGTATGCCCTCGAGTCCTCATGCAATCCCTTCGAATGAACAGCTTTTTTTCTAAGCTGGGATCCCCATTAAGATATTTATAAATTGCTATCATGTCCCCCCTCAGACGTCTCTTCTCCAGGGAGAATAAATCGAGCGATTGTAGACGCTCTTCATAGTCAAGGTCCTCCAATCCCCTAATTAGTTTAGTTGCCCTTCTCTGGACTCTCTCCAGCTCCAACACATCCCTCCTGAGGACTGGCGACCAGAACTGGACATTTATTTTTATTTTTATTTTTTTGCAGCATTTTTCTCAACGTCTGTAAACATGCCTTAAAACTTGTAAAAGCTTTAGAACACTTTTACAAGCATCGGGTTTTTTTTTCTGCCAAAACACTGCTGTCAGGAGGAAAGGCTTCTAGGAGAGTTTGCAAAATGTCCTGTGTGTATAAGGCCCAAAAGTTATCAGCCAAAACAGGAAGTTTGGAAAATACCAGGTTTTGGGCAGCTCAACAATTTTTTTTGTACTTTCATGCATTTTCAAAAAACCTGAACGTGGGTAAATTTGGACATATTGCATTATTTGGGCTAAAAATATAGGTTTTAAATTTGGTTAAGATAGTGACTGCAATTTAATAAAGGTATTGTAAATTATCATTTTGTAAAATAAACTATTCTGTTTAAAATACTGTAGAAATGCAAGGCAAAATATTTAGTGTAAAAAACATAAACACATAAATTCCTTTTCTTCCCTTTTTTAACCACTTGCCGACCGCCGCACGACTATCTACGTCGGCGGTCAGCCCCTCACAGGCAAACTAACGTAGGGCTACGTTGTTTGCTTGTGAGGGTCTAGGGAGCGAGCGCGCGCCCCCCGGGGCGCGCTCCCGCTCCCGCGTGGTCACGGACCCCCCCGCGCGTGTGACCAGCGGACCCGATGTCCGCCGGTCACTCGGCGATCGGCGGGGGAGAGGGAGAATGTCAGGCAGCTTGTGTAAACAAACTGCCTGTCATTCTCCTCGCTGCAAAGACACTGATAAAACGGATCTGGTATGTAGATCCGTTGATCAGTGTCCTTACAGCTAGAGCCACAGCCAATCACAGTAGAAACCACGCCCCTAGGGACACACACAGCCCCTCCCTTCCAAATAAAGTTAACCCCTTCACTACCAGTGTATTTTTACAGTAACAGTGCATATGTATAGCACTGATTACTGTAGAAATGTCACTGGTAACCCCAAAAGTGTCAAAAATGTCAGTCAAGGGTCCGATCTGTCCGCCGCAATGTCGCAGTACCGCAAAGAAAAAATCGCAGATCGCCGCCATTACGCGTTAAAAAAAAAAACAACAAAAATGACAAAAATCTTTCCCTTTGTTAGTAAACGCGATAACTTTTGCGCAAACCAATCAAAATACGCTTTTTGCGATTTTTTTTACCAAACATAGGTAGCATAAAATAAATTGGCCGAAAATTTTTAAAAATTTTGATTTTTACATTTTTTTTTGGGGGAATTTCATATAAAAAAATGTGAAAAATATTGCTATTTTTGCAAAATTGACGCTCTTTTTTTGTTTATAGCGCGTGATCAAAAAATCGCACAGGTGATCAAATACCACCAAAAGAAAGCTCTGTTTGTGGGAAAAAAAGGACGTCAAATTCGTTTAGGTACAGCGTCGCACGACCGCGCAATTGTGCGTTAAATTCACGCAGTGCCGAATCGCAAAATACCCCCTGGTCGGAATGGGGGTAAAATCTTCCGGGGCTTAAGTGGTTAAAAGTGATCACGTACCCTCTTTTCCCAGCTGCACAAGAGCTGGTGGGGGAGAAGCTACAGCACACTGACCAAGTCTGACCAATACAGGATAGCAGGGGAGGACTGGGCCAGGGGGGCAATTGCCCCCTGGGCCACTCTGATGCCCCATAAAAAGGCTGCACTGCATCTGCCACAGACATGCCTTAAGGCAGTGGTCCTCAACTCTGGTTCTCGGGGCCCACTAACAGGCCAGGTTAGCAAGATAACTAAATGGCATCACAGGTGATCTCATTTGCTGCTCAGTGATTGCAGTATTCTAGTCTGCATCTCCCCAAGGTAATACTTAAACTCTGGCCTGTTAGTGGGCCCAGAGGATCGGAGTTGAGGACCACTGCCTTAAGGGATTCCTGGTGAAGAGAAGTAAAAATTCCCTGTCGTTGACCTACTGAGTGCAGGTTGAAGACAAGGACAGAGCGCAGCCCCCTACCCCCCCCCCCCCCCCCGCCCAGCATGGATGGTGTAAACGGTGTCTGAGCATAGGCTGGTTCCATGTCCCACTGGAGACTCTTCTTCTCCAGCCAGCCCCAACCGAGCTGTCCCAGCTTCCCTCAACCTCCCCCTGCTGGCCAGGTTGGGAACCCGGATTTAGCCGGTGAGTAGAAAGTACCTGGAGCAGGGCTTCATACTGGAATGGGGGTCAGGAGGAGGCCAGGAAGAGGTAGAGTGGGGTGGGGGCGAGTTTTATGCACCATGGGCCTCTGGTTTGTACTTGCCCCCTGGGGCAAAAGTTGCCAGTCAGCCCCTGCAGGAGAGCATACTGAGTTCCCAGCATAGCTAGAGAACTTACCACACTGTGCTATCCTGCTTAGAGAGGTCAGTTTTTTTAACAGGAAAGCAGAGGGACTGGCAACACCAGGGATCTCACACAAAGGAAACAAAACAAAGAGAACAGGATATTTTCATACAAGTACATGGTACATCAGGCACATATCAGGAGTCTGCACTTTATTAATTTTGAGAACCAGAACTACAGCTAGCATCTACATGACCCACACTTTTCTCCCTTGATGTATTTATTTTTTCTTTTGCAGGCTCATCACCTAAATATAAATAATGATGTTCATCAAACATTGAAGGCAATCCAACAGACCACACAGCAAATGAAAGTGTTCCATCTTTCCTTTGGAATTTTCAGAATGAAATAATGGACACCAGAAAGGCAGCATCTTGTTCTTATATTGCAGAAATAACCGGTTTTGCATGAGTTAATGCTTTCCGATCCATCTGAGCTCCCTGTAACTAAATCTCTGATGACCTAATTGAGCTGCTGGAATGTGCTGAACTCGACAGACTTTCCTCTTCTCTAATAGGGTGTGGGTCTCGTTTATTCACACAAGCCCCTGATGGCTTCAGAGAACATTCAACGCTGTCGGTGAGTTTGAGAAAGTGTAAAAATATAAACCATCGGCCGTTGACTGTACCCTGAGGCTCTTCATTTCACAAAAGGAAAAATAAATAAATATGACAACATGGGAAGAAGCAATCAGACCAGTCAACTTTTATATGCCCAGGAACTGGGCATCAGCAGAGGTAAGTTTTCTTGCATGGTCATGTCCTTAATAAGCTAAACACAAATAAAATCTCCACCCACCCTCCAAAAAATAAATAATACAAAGGTTTTTTCCAAACAATTACTATTTCTTTTACCAACTATTTGTATATGGTTCTCAATTTTCCGACAAGTGGAAAGCCTCAGATATCAATATAGAATTAAAAATTAACCTGAGCCTTAACATCTCAGGTCTTTACTAGGGATCAACCGATTATTGGCAAAGCCGATATAACGAGGGTCGATATGCACTTTTTCCGATATATCGGAATCGGCCCCAGAGGTTACCGATATTTCGGGAAAGTGCTGTACCGGAGTGGTGCCTGCAGCTAGAGGCATCTGCCCGGTACTGGCATCCATAGCCGACGGTCGGCTGTCTTGTAATGACAACAGATGCGACTGAGAAGCCACTCACGTGACATTACAAGGAGCAGGAGGGGACTCGCCCGGGTCTACCGTCCCACCGGGAGACCCGGGCAACCAGCCTGCACGGCTGCCGAAGACCCGATCAAAGCCGCATTCAGCTCTGATCGGGTCTCCATGCAAAAACCCGGAAGTGATGTCATGAGTGACATCACTTCCGGGTACTGGCACCAGATTAAAAAAAATGACAGCATTCAAAACAGCCAAACTTGGCGTTTTGAGTGCTTTTAAGTGCAGAGGAGGGGTTTGGGGTCTTTTAGACCCCCAGATGCCTCCACAAAAGTACCTGTCAAAAAAATAAATAAAAAAATAGAATTTTTGTAAGAACTTACCGTAAAATTCTTTTCTCTGAGTCCTCTGACAGTTGCAGCCCGTTCAGATGTTCTTCACTATTGGGTAATGGTGCCCTATGCTCCTGCAGAGGGCATCATTACCCAATAGTGAAGAACATCTGAATGGGCTGCAACTGTCAGAGGACGTAAGAGAAATAAAATGTTTTTTAAATATACAAAAATATCGGCCAATACCGATATGCATTGGGCAAAATATCGGTATCGGCAACAAAAAACTGATATTGGTCGATCACTAGTCTTTACTAAACATATTCATTCTAAGGCGGGCAGGATGATTTTTTGCCAAAAGACAACAGATTCAACAAATGATCCTTAATTTGTAATGCAGAAAAATTAAAATGACCAGGAAACAATTTTGACAAATCAACAATTTTTGAACAGGCTAGAAAATATTTTTTTAGACAACTGTTAATGGTAGATTTGCAAACTACATCTCAGTTTAGTTTGAAAGTTCTATGTTAAAATCAAATTTATACTGGTTGAAAAATAGTTCTGTATATGGTCTTTTTAGGTAAGTGAAGACTGTACCTTTGGTTGCCATAACAGCCAGCAAAACTATTAACTGCAGCTCTCCAGCAAAAAATCTCTTTTCACTGGCCCAAAGTCAAGTCATTTTTAACAAGAATAGTTAAAGATATTTTAAAACAGGAGAAAAGCAGCTAATGCTGTCTCTCATTATAAACTTCTTCCAAGGTCAACATAATTAGGGAGAGTCTCTTGCATTCTGCAGTAATTAGGCAAAGGGAGAACAAGGAACTCCATTGATTCAACAAAGTGCATAACAGCAGTAGGGTCCTTAACATCTGATGCCTCCAGCACTACCACCTGATACCAACAGGTGATGCTGTTACCCATTCTACATAACAGCAGGAAGAGTTTACTGTTCTGATGGAACCACATAGTCAAGGAAATACATGCATGTAATCAAAGCATTAAAGGTCGTCAGAAAATAATAGGAAGAAGAGCAATTGTCGAAAGAGCAAACTATAAGTGCATTAGTTACATACAAAAAAAAAAAAAAAAAAAGAAGAAAATGTCAAGTAAAAGCCTACAGACAACCAGTTACATTTGGCAGTGGCGGAGCTAGACTTTAAAACAGGGGTGGCAAGGTATTATTTTGGGGGGTTCAATATACAAAGTGTTCAATTACACTAAAAATAAGTTATTTTCCACAAAATGTATATGGCATAGATCCCCTTTAGAGCAGGATCTCCATATATCCCCCTTTAGAGCAGGCCAGGGCAGGTCCCCATAGATCCTCCTTTACAGCAGGCCAGGGTGAGGTGAGGTCCCCCATATAGATCCCCCCTTACAGCAGGCCAGGGTGAGGTGAGGTCCCGTCCCCCATATAGATCCCCCCTTACAGCAGGCCAGGGTGAGGTGAGGTCCGGGGACCTCACCTCACCCTGGTCTACTGTAAGGGGGGATCTATATGGGGGACCTCACCTCACCCTGGCCTGCTTTAAGGGGAGAGATCTATATGGGGGACGGAACCTCTCCTCACCCTGGCCTGCTGTAAGGGGGGATCTTAATGGGGGACTTCACCTCACCCTGGCCTGCTGTAAGGGGGGGGATCTATATGGGACCTCACCTCACCCTGGCCTGCTGTAAGGGGGGATCTATATGGGGGTCCTCACCTCACCCTGGCCTGCTGTAAGGGGGGATCTATATGGGGGACTTCACCCTGGCCTGCTGTAAGGGGGATCTATATGGGGGACCTGGTCTCTGGCCTCTCCCCCACCGCCATCTTTACTGAGCCTGAATAATTGATGGCGATTGGCGAGGCTGCTGATGCTGAGTCCTGACTGGACTCCTGTCGTCCGACTCCTCCTCCGCTCCTCGCCGCGCCGGCTTCTTTGATTGCTCACTGCCTGGTTCTCTCCCGCGCTGGGCTGGGCGGCCGCTGCACAGCCTAGTCCCTCCCCCAGACAGTCCCTCTCAGTCTCCGCACCGCACGCCTCCCCCACCAGTCTACAGTGGGCGGAGCCGACAGGATTGGGTTCGGGAGCTGAGTGGCCAGGGGAAGAGAGCAGCAGACACAGCAGCAGCAGCCATGGCAGAAGCACTGCACGAGGGTGTTTTCAGCGGGGTGGCAAGGACTTTGTCTGGGGTGGCAATTGCCACCCCAGCTAGCCCTCTGGCTCCACCACTGGTGTTTGGGTTTCTGCATGAATCTGATTAATTCAGTTAATTTTCTTCCCGCTTATTTAGTTTAAAATCTTCTGAAGATGACTGTAGGCCCTGGAAGTTGGAGATGAGACTCTACAGCCTGCCAACGTTAAAAAGTTGAATGATGGGGGTGGGGAGTAGCATGGCACACATTTCAACAACGTTACCTTAAAAAGGCTAAGTTCACTTTTAATACATCAAGGATCAATTTAAATAAATCTAGTCAATTCACCATAAAAACATGTAGTCTACAGTAGACAAAAGCCAGCAAGGCAGACTTAACCTTTATGAGAGCTATATCATGACAGGATATGCGCAGTACTGATATTATACCAATCTTCAGTTTAAGAAAAAAAATCCCAGGTCTTGTTTAACCCCCTAAAACTTGTTTCCCAATTTTACATTTTGCAAATGTTAAGAAAAGTTTATTTTCATTTAAGAATGAAAGCAACAATATGAGATAGATTAGCAAGCCAGGTAAGTGCAAAAACAATAGTGAGAACGCCTTTTCCTTAGAATTCAATATCAAAGATGGAAAACCTATTAACCAATACAAACCTGAATCTATGTTTGGGCTGATTTCTTTAAGGAAGAAATATTTGGTTTAGAACTAGGGATCAACCGATATCGTTTTTTTCAGGGCAGATACCGATTTTCCGGCCACACTTCAGGCCGATAGTCGATATTAGGTGCCGATATTCTGCACATTTAAAGTTTTTATTTTTACACTGTCCTTTTAATTATTTTTTTTATTACTTTCATTACTGTAACAAGGAATGTAAACATCCCTTGTGACAGTAATAGGCAGTGACAGGTACTCTTTATGGAGGGATCTGGGGTCTGTAAGACCCCAAATCCCTCCACACACACAGAATTCATTACACCAAGTTTGGCTGTTATGAATACGGTTATTTTAAAAAAATCTGGCACCTTTAAGGCTCCAGTTACTACATCGGAGATCCAATTAAAGCAGACTCCAGCTTTGTTCGTGTCTTCAGCCAGCCGGCAGGTCGCTCTGGCCTCCCGCTCCTGGTGGGACGAGAGTCCCGGGCGGAGAGGCAGAAGTCCCCTTCCGCTAAGCAGCTGAGTAGCCGCATCAATTGTTATTAGAAGAAAGCTTACTGTCCACTCTAAAAAAACGGTACTGGGGTGATGTGTGTAGCTGCAGGCATCACTCCAGTACAACCACTTGAAGCAATATTGGCAAATTTGTGGCTAATACTTAAAAAAAAAAAAAAGTGACTGTCGGCCCCACCGATAATCGGTCGATCCCTACTTAGAACAAACTGCAAACATACATTGCCGAAAAATATGTAACCATGCCTGTAAATATCTTGATTTTTATTATACTGATGGATGAAAAATTAACCTTAAAAAGGACATAGACACAACTAAACGCCCGGCCAACAATAATGGCTGCAATCAACATTCATTGCTGTCGGTGGGTTGTAGTTTAGAATAGCTCATTGATCAATGAATGCAAACTGCAGACCACACAACAAGAGGGTGAGATGGACGAAAACAATAATTTGCTTCAAATGTGTATAACATCACCAGATCAACATGGATACATCACAGTTCCTGAGAGACATCCAACAATTCTTAAGCAGTTGTAAAGCAATCTGATCATGCAAGGAAATATATGCAAAGCATCAAAGACAAAAAGTTGGTTGCTGCGATGGAAACCGACACCCCGCCTGGGTATCTCCACCAAGAAGCTGCTTCCTAAGCTCTGGAACACGAGATCCGTGAATTTGGCTATAGTTACCCCAAGAACTCGACAGTACAAGTTTTTGGAGTCAGACTGAATTTAAACTGTTTATTCACACACAGGCACAAAGAGATATACACCTGTGGGACAATTCCCCCTCCCCCTTAGCAGCCAATCCACATACACATATACATCCCATAATAGGTTGATCTTAAGGCAGACAAACAATAGAACAATGGAATACAGGTACTTAACAATAACAAACCCCCACCCCACCTCATTATCTAGCAAGGGTATAGGAGACACTCCTGCAATATTCTAGCAATCTGAAGAGTCAAATTGTCTATCTCTATATATCTCTTGAGGTACATTTTCCAGAATTATTATTATTGTCCCAAGTTAAAGAGCCCCCTCACTCTTTCAACACAAACCACACACATAGAACCCAGGATAACTGGGGTAACACAATATGCTGAATCCGGTGTGGTTGTATGGCGAGCCTGATTAGTGCAGACCCGACTGGGGTTCTTGGTCACCCTGTGCCCCTAATAGACAGAGGGTGACTTACACATAAGATGGGCCGGGGACGCTGGACAAGGAGTTTCCTGACCGCTCTAAAGTAATCTGTGTTCCACAAGCCCCCCAGCCAAAGTTACTCCCGTCACCATTGCACTTTAGGATAAAGATATATTTAGTACCGATATCTTGTATACAGATAAGTTCATCTTTAGTAACATGTTACACACGTATTCAGGGTGTGACATGTAACACGTTATTAAAGCAGTAGCCTCTGCACGCCACTCACAGTGACTGCAGCTTGGGATCCATTCCCCACACCTGATGTCACAATCTCAAAACAGCATAGCTGGCATGCTAGCAATCAGGGGCATTGATACTTTAAAACAGGGGTATTGAATTAAAATTCACAAAGGTCCAGTCAGTAAAATATTCTTCCAGCAGAGGTCCGAATCACATGTTTGTGCGATAACCGCCCTGTATACTCGCAACCAATCACCTGCTTGTTAACTTAGGTAAGCCCCCCTCCCCCGTCCATTGCTGTCCTGCCTCCAAGCTGTTGGCTCTGTGAGAATGGCCGTGGTAATGGCTGTGGGTAGAACGACTCTAAAGGGTGGGACTTCAGGGGTCCGGATGATACATTAGCTGGGTCCGGACCGCGGTCTGCCATTTAGTGATGCCTGCATTAAAAGGTGGTACACAGCGCAAACATAGGTCTATTTACAAAATACTAATGTGCAAATGGTATAAAAACCCTTATCTGCTGATATTACATTAATATTCAATGTAGTGCAAACTTGCGTAGAATATTCAAAATAGTGCTATTGTGACAAATCTGCATAAATACAAAACAGTGCTAATTCACCATAATAAATAAATACATATACGAGTTAATATTAGAAAAATTAGATAAATTAATTAAATTAATTAGTTAATATGTGCACGTCTAATCCTGTTCCTTAAAAGTCCCAAAACAGTCCAATATAAGCAAGTATCCAGTGAAGGAAAAGTGCAATGTGCTCCGTGCTCTTCACTAAAACAAATCGGTGTCAAACCGTGCCAATGAAGTGCAAAAACTATCTCAAGTAGAGCACACCTTTATAGATATAGGAGCATACCTGGTTGAAAACGGGGGGGTGGAGGGACCTGTCTTAGGCCTTGTTCAGTAGGAGGTGGTCTTCACCAGGAGAAGCTAGTGAATATTGCTAGCAGCTATAGCAGCCACTAGTGATAATTGCAAGTAACACACGGCATGCTGGTTGTGCCCAAGTTAATCGATCAACGTGGTACATTTCACCGTGCCTATACACGATTCCAGTCCATGCATGGCTTGCCTTATTTCCTTACAGCCACTCTTGAGGATTTACCATTTTGCTGTGAATCATTATCTACCTTTTTAACCACTAGCCGACCGCCCGTCGTAATATTACTGCGACGGTGCGGCTCAGCTGCGTCCAGTCCAGTAGTATTACGCGACTGGAGTGCATTTGGTTTTGGACACAGCGGGAGGCGGGCCACAGGAGGAGTGGTGGCGATTGCCACTGCCCTCCCACGATCGTCCGAGAAACCGAGAGAAGACCCGCCTTCTGTCAGACAGGCAGGCCCGATCTCCTGTCAGACAGGCAGGGAAAGATCAGCGGTTTCAGCTAAGCTGAAACTGCGATCTCTCTGTGCCTGCCACAGAAACCCTCCCCCCCCCCCACTGTCAGTAAGCATATTAGGCATAGATTTATCCCCCAGTATTAACCCCTTCCCTGCCAGTGTCATTTATACAGTAGCAGTGCATATTATTTAGCACCGATTACTGTATTAGTGTCACTGGTCCATAAAAAGTGTCAAAAATGTCTGTTAGGGGTCCGATCCGTCCGCTGCAATGTCACAGTCCCACTAAAAATCGCAGATCGCCGCCATTACTAATAAAAAAAATAAATAGAAAGTCCAAAAATCTATCCCGTAGTTTGTAAATGCTATAACTTTTGCGCAAACCAATTAAAACACGCTTTTTGGGATTTTTTTTACCAAAAAATATGTAGCAGAATACAAATTGGCCTAAACTGATAAAAAAATTTAATTTTTAACATTTTTTTATTGGGAATGTTTTATAGCATAAAGTAAAAAATATGGCGTTTTTTTTTTTTTTTTAATTGTTGCTCTTTTTATGTTTATAGCGCAAAATCTAAACACCACAGAGGTGATCAAATACCACCAAAAAAAGCTCTATTTGTGCTGGGGAAAAAAGGACATCAATTGTATTCAGGTACAGCGTCGCACGACCGCACAATTTTCCTTTAAAGTAACGCAGTGTCGAACCGCAAAAAATGGCCTGGTCATTAAGGGGGGGTAAAACCTTCCGGGGCTGAAGTGGTTAAAGAGTAACGCCTCTTTTGTTGATAGAAAAAAAAACAATCCTCTCTGTGTTATCAATGTACATTGCAAGGAGTTTAACAAATTCTGTAGCAGCTCCCTACCCATTTAGAGTAAAAGCTGTTTAATTATGTCAGTGTTTACAGTGAATCTGAATGAGAGTGACTTTTTCATCATTAATCAGCTGATGCAAATGCAGTGCTCTAATGGGAAAAGTTGCAGTTTCTGCATTCCGTTGGAAGTAATTACCCCGTAATCAGAAAACCAATCACACAAGCAGGAAAATACAATTTTGGGGCAGTTTTTTAAACCATCTGTGTACAGAAGGTATCCAGGTTTCTAAAATGCATTGCATTTTACAGAAAATTTCAGCACTGCAGGTAAAAAGGAAAGGTAATTTTTAAAAGCATTCAAATACAATGTGACGTGTTTAGCAATTGTATATGCTATAAACGATTTTGATTTTGCTATTTTTCTCTAAGGAAGTGGAATTACCTTTTAAACTTGGAACTAGTCAACAAAAAGCACAGTGGCTAAATGGTTATCACTTCCGCCTAGCAGCACTAGGGTCAGCATTACCTGCCTGGAGTTTTCAAGTTCTCCCTGTACCTGCATGGGTTTTCTCCAGGTACTCCGGTTTCCTCCCACACTCCAAAGACATGCTGGTAGGTTAATTGGCTCCTGTCTAAGTTGGCCCTAGTATGTGTATTTATGAATGCGAGTTCGGGACCTTAGATTGTAACCTCCTTTAAGCCAGGGACGGAGGTGAATGTACAATATATGTGTAAAGCACTGCATAAATTGACGGCGAGTATAAGTATTTGTAATAAATAAATTAAAGTTACCCATATATTCTCAAATATATACACTGCTCAAAAAAATAAAGGAACACTTTTTAATCAGAGTATAGCATCAAGTCAATTAAATTCTCGGGATATTGATCTGGTCAGTGAAGTAGCAGAGGGGATTGTTATTCAGTTTCAGCTGCTTTGGTGTTAATGAAATTAACAAGTGCATTAGATGGGCAACAATGAGACAACCTTCAAAAGAGGAATGGTTTTATGGGTCGAGGCCACTGACATTTTTTTTCCCTACTCATCATCTTATCCTACTTTTTTCACTAGTTTAGGATTTGGCTAGGGTCAGTGTCACTACTGGTAGCATGAGGCGATATCTGGACCCTATAGAGGTTGCACAGGCAGTCCAACCCCTCCAAGATGGCACATCATTTCCTGCCAGGTTTGTTGTGTCTCCCAGCACATTCTCAAGAGCATGGAGGAGATTCCAGAAGATAGGCAGTTACTCTAGGAGAGCTGGACAGGGCCGTAGAAGGTCCTTAACCCCATCAGTAGGAGGATCAGTATCTGCTCCTTCATGCAAGGAGGAACAGGATGAGCACTGCCAGAGCCCGACATAATTAACTCCAGCAGGCAACTGGTGTTAATGCCTGAGAAAAAAAAAAACAATTGACATCATGAGGGTGGCCTAAGGGCCCGACATCCTCTAGTAGGCCCTGTGCTCACTGCCCACCACCATGGAGCTTGATTGGCATTTTCAATTGAACACCAGAACTGGCAGGCCTGCCACTGGTGCCCTGTGCTTTTCACAGATGAGAGCAGGTTCACCCTGAGCACATGTGACAGACATGAAAGGGTCTGGAGAAGCCATGGAGAATGTTCTGCTCCTTGTAACATTCAGCATGACCGGTTTAGTGGTGGGTCAGTGATGGTGAGACACACAGACCTCTACAGGCTATACAATGGCACCCTGACTGCAATTAGGTATCGGCATGAAATCCTTGGACCCATCGTCAGACCCTACGCTGGTGCAGTGGGTTCCTATTGGTGCACGCAATGCCCAGCCTCATGTGGTGAGTATGCAGTCAGTTCCTGGAGGATAAAGGAATTGATACCATTGAATAGCCCCCACGCTCGCCTGACCTAAATCCAATAGAACACCTCTGGGATATTATGTTTTGGTCCATCCGACGCTGCCAGGTTGCACCTCAGTCTGTTCAGGAGCTCAGTGATGCCCTGATCCAGATCTGGGAGGAAATACCCCAGGATACCATCCGTCGTCTCATTCGGATCATGCCCCGGTGTTGTCAAGCATGCATACAAGCACATGGGAGCCATACAAACTACCATTTTTGAGTACCATTATGAGTTGCTGCATTCAAATTTCAGCAAAATGGACTAGTCTGCCACATCATTTTTTTCACTTTGATTTTTGGGGTGTCTTTGAAATCAGCCCTCTGTAAATTGTTAATTTTCATCCATCGAAACGATGTGGCGTCCTTTCCTTCCGAACACATTACCCAGTCCATAGCAGTATGGATATCCAGCATGATATTTTTCCCCTTCGAGATCTGATGTGTTTTCAAAGTGTTCCTTTAATTTTTTTCTGTGGTGGATATGGCCATATGTTTTGTGAACCGCTACAGACAAAGTTTATACAAATGAATGACAGGCTGACACTGCTTTATTGGTGGGTTTTATCTTGCCAGCAGCGGAATAGTACCGGTTTCAGGTCATCTGGGGCCTTTGGAAAGATGGATGTCTGTTTAACTTATGATTAGGTCAGGCAATTAGGCACAGTTCAGTGCTAACCACTAATCAACAGCTTGCATGGGTTTTTGCTCAAATTGTAATGTTTTGTGCTGGTAACAAACAAATGTGTGATTAACCCAATAAAGCTATAGTCTTGCCAAGCCCTACACATTTCGTTTCAGAGTCTTTATTTAAGAGGTCCTTCTTTGAACACACATTTATACACACTTTTATAGAATAGCAACACCAACTCCATTTGTCCTCTGTACTAAAATATATATATATATATATATATCTATACAGTATCTCACAAAAGTGAGTACACCCCTCACATTTCTGTAAATATTTTATTCTATCTTTTCATGTGACAAAACTGAAGAAATTACACTTTGCTACAATGTAAAGTAGTGAGTGTACAGCTTGTATAACAGTGTAAATTTGCTGTCCCCTCAAAATAACTCAACACACAGCCATTAATGTCTAAACTGCTGGCAAAAAAAGTGAGTACACCCCTAACTGGAAATGTCGAAATTGGGCCCAATGTGTCAATATTTTGTGTGGCCACCATTATTTTCCAACACTGCCTTAACCCTCTTTGGGCATGGAGTTCACCAGAGCTTCACAGGTTGCCAGTGCAGTCCTCTTCCACTTCTCCATGACGACATCATCGAGCTGGTGGATGTTAAAGACCTTGCGCTCCTCCACCTTCCTTTTGAGGATGCCCCACAGATGCTATAGGGTTTGTCTGGAGACATGCTTGGCCAGTCCATCACTTTTACCCTCAACTTCTTTAGCAAGGCAGTGGTCATCTTGGAGATATGTTTGGGGTCGTTATGTTGTAATACTGCACTGCGGCCCAGTCTCCGAAGGGAGGGGATCATGCTCTGCTTCAGTATTTCACAGAACATGTTGGCATTCATTCCCTCAATGAACTGTAGCTCCCCAGTGCCAGCAGCACTCATGAAGCCCCAGACCATGACACTCCCACCACCATGCTTGACTGTAGGCAAGACATTTGTCATGTACTCCATACCGGATTTCTGCCACACACGCTTGGCACCATCTGAACCAAAAAAGTTTATCTTGGTCTCATCAGACCACAGGACATGGTTGGAGTAATCCATGTCATTAGTCTGCTTGTCTTCAGCAAACTGTCTGTGGGCTCTCTTGTGCATTATCTTTAGAAGGGACTTCATTCTAGGATGACAGCCATGCACACCAATTTGATGCAGTGTGCGGCACATGGGCTGAGCACTGATAGGCTGACCCCCCACCCCTTCAACCTCTGCAGCAATGTTGGCAGCACTCTTATGTCTATTTCCCAAAGACAACCTCTGGATGAGGCTGAGCACATGCACTCAACTTCTGTGGTCGACCATGGCGAGGCCTGTTCTGAGTGGAACCTGTCCTGTGTCTCCTGTTAAACTGCTGTATGGTCTTGGCAACCGTGCTGCAGCTCAGTTTCAGGGTCTTGGCAATCTTTTTATAGTCTAGGCCATCTTTATGTAGAGCAACAATTCTTTTTTACAGATCCTCAGAGTTCTTTGCTACGAGGTGCCATGTTGAACTTCCAGTGACTAGTATGAGAGAGTGAGAGCGATAACACCAAATTGAACACACCTTCTCGCCAGTCACACCTGAGAGCTTGTAACACTAACGAGTCACATGACACCGGGGAGGGAAATGGCTAATTGGGCCCAATTTGGACATTTTCACTTAGGGGTGTACTCACTTTTGTTGCCAGCGGTTTAGACATTAATGGCTGTGTGTGGAGTTATTTTGAGGGGACAGCAAATTTATACAGTTATACAAGCTGTACACTCACTACTTTACATTGTAGCAAAGTGTAATTTCTTCAGTGTTGTCACATGAAAAGATATAATAAAATATTTACAAAAATGTGAGGGGTGTACTCACTTCTGTGAGATCCTGTGTATTATATATATATATATATATTATATATATATATATATATTATATATATTATATATTATATATATATATAATATTATATATATTATATATTATATATATATATATATATATATATATATATATATATATATATATATATAAAAAAACTAGGAAAACCCCAGTATACAGTGCCTTGAAAAAGTATTCATAAGGCTCCATGTACACGGGACGTTAGAAAAAACGTGCTGCAAAGCCAGTTCGGACGCCGGGGAAAAAGCAGCTGTCAAACGTGCTTTCAGTAGCTTTTTCCATTGGCGTTATTGAACGTTTGGCCACGTAGCTTTTAGCAGCGTTTTTCTGCCTCCATTCAAAATCAATGGTTCCCTATGGGAGCCTATTGATTTGAATGGAAGTCGCACCGCAAGTCGAATCAGAATCTTAAGGGGGGAACTCCACGCCAAAAATGGGAAAAAAAACGGCGTGGGGGTCCCTAACAGGTTCCAAACCAGGCCCTTCGGGTCCGGCATGGAATTTGAGGGTAGCCCCACGCCGAAAAAACTCCATACCAGACCCTTATCCGAGCATGCAGCCCGGTAGGGCAGGAAGGGGGAGGGGACGAGCGAGCGGCCCCACCCCCCGGACCATACCAGGCCACATGCCCTCAACATGGGGGGTGTTGGTGCTTTGGGGCAGGGGGAGTTCTGCACCCCCCACCTCAAAGCACCTTGCCCCCATGTTGATGAGGACAAGGGCCTCTTCCCCACAACCCTGGCCGGTGGTTGTGGGGGTCTGCGGGCAGGGGGCTCATCGGAATCTGGAAGCCCCCTTTAGCAAGGGGGCCCCCCAGATCCCGGACCCCCTCCCTATGTGAATGGGTATGGGGTACACTGTACCCCTACCCATTCACCCCATAAAAGGCAGTGTGTGCAAATAACGACAGGAGACGTTTTGGAAAGTTTATTAAAAATCTTCATCTGGTCTTCTCCCTCTCCGGTCTTCTGCTCTTCTGCTGTCCAATCTTCTGGTCTTTTACCTCCTCTAGTCGTCTTCGTCGTCGTCTTCTTCTTTTTCTTTTTCCTCCAGGTGATGTCACTGGGAGGCCCCGCCCCTTATGTCACAGATGACGTCAGGCTACCCTCAAATTCCATGCCGGACCCGAAGGGCCTGGTTTGGAACCTGGGGGGGGACCCCACGCCGTTTTTTTTCCCATTTTTGGCGTAGAGTTCCCCTTTAAGATTCTCACAGTGCAAGTCGCCGCCGCAAGTCGGATCATCCTGATCCGACTTGCGGTGCGACTTCCATTCAAATCAATAGGCTCCCATAGGGAACCATTGATTTTGAATGGAGGTAGAAAAAACGTATAACGTGGCTGAACGTATGTTCATCACGTTCGGTCACGTTTGGTCATGTTCAGCCGCGTTTCTGCGTTTGAAACGCCGGGAAACACATGTTCGAACGCAAATTGCATTCCAAAAAACGTCCCTGAACTCAACTGCCTGCAAATGACTGTAAATGACCCTGTGTACACGGACAGATAAGATAAAATGTAGATGGGTTCAGGGGCTTCTAGAAAAAAAAACGCCTAACTGCTCCTAAACGGCCATTTACAACGTCCCGTGTACATGGAGCCTAACCCTTGAAATTTTACATGTTGTCATGTCACAACAAGTAAATGTATTTTAATGGGATTTTATGTGGAAGACCAACACAAAGTGGCACATAATTGTAAGGTTGAAGGGAAATGATAAATGGCTTTCAAATTTTTTTTTACAAATATGTGAAAAGTGTGGCGTACATTTGTATTCAAGCCCCCTTTACCCCTATTTAAAATCTAGTGGAAATGTTAGTACATGAGGAGGACATAGACCCTGTGGGAATAACGGAAACTTGGTTCAACCCCTCACATGAGTGGCTGGCCAATATCCAAGGGTATTTCGGTGTACCGGAAGGACAGGGTAGGAAAAAGAGGGGGAGGGGTATGTCTCTATGTCAAGAATAATGTAAGGGTGATAGATAGGAGATATTATGGAAGGGATGAGTATGGAGTTAGAATCCGTGTGGGTATAACTCCATAGGGAAGAAGTAAAGGGAAAAGTAATTGTGGGGGTTTGCTATAGGCCACCCAACCAAAGGGAGGAGGTAGAGCTGGAATTTAATCACTGTTGGGTAAAGTGGCAAAACTGGGATCAGTCATCATATTGGGGGGGACTTCAATTATCTCAACATTGACTGGGTAGAGAGGACTACACACTCCCAGAAGGCCCGTCTCTTCATGGAAACCTTACAGGACCACTACATGTCTCAGTTGGTGGATTCTCCTACTAGAGAAAATGCAGTGCTGGATCTATTGATCACTAATGACCCAGACCTAATCTCGGAGGTAGGAGTCCAGGACAACCTGGGCTCTAGGGATCACAGGATGATCACATTTAGCATAAATAAAATATAACAAGGCAACATAAGAACCCTAAACTTCAGAAGGGCAAACTTTCCCAAATTGTGATCAGTGATGGAAAGGGTAAACTGGGACCAAACCTTAGGAACACTGACCACAGAGGAAAAATGGGAATGCTTTAGGAACATATTAAACAAATGCATCTCGCATTCCTATGGGAAATAAATTTAGAATAGACAAAGCCAAACCTGGCTGGCTAAACCGTAATGTTAAAAAACTTATTAGGTGTAAAAAAAATGGCCTTCAAGAAATATAAATCAGAGGGCACATTTCGAGCAACACAAGGAGGCAAATAAGAAAAGTAAATACGAAATCAAAATGGCTAAAATCAAACTGAGAGACAAATAGTGGAGGATAGTAAAAAGAACCCAAAGAAATTTTTTAAATATATCAAACAGCAAAAAAACTAGGGCAAAGCATATTGCACACATAATTAACGATGATGGGAGGATGGTTACAGAGGACACTGAAAAAGCAACCATGCTGAACGCTTTTTTCTCCTCAGTCTTTACGCAAAAACTGTAAAACTGTATCTAGACCACTGTTCCTGATCTTTGCTGACAGTATTATGACAGGAAATGTACCAGGGGATTGGAGGAAAGCTAACGTGATTCCGATATTCAAAAAAGGGCAGAGGCATGTCACGGGAAATTGTAGGCCTGTCAGTCTTACATCGATAGTATGTAAACTTCTGGAGGGGGTGATAGGGGACTATAATCGTAGAGATTCCTCAAGACAACAACATCATCAGCAGTAAACCGCACGGGTTTACAAATGGGCGTTCTTGTCAAACCAATCTCTTAACATTCTACAAGGAGGTAAGCTGTGAGCCAGATAGGGGGAGACCAGTGGATGTGGTGTACTTGGATTTCGCTAAGGCGTTTGATACAGTTCCCCACAAGCGCTTAATTTATAAAATAAGGTCTGTAGGCATCGACCACAAGGTTTGCTCTTGGATACGGAACTGGCTAAAAGGGCGTGTTCAAAGGGTGGTAATAAATAGCGCATACTCAGACTGGTCTGAGGTGGTAAGTGGGGTCCCCCAAGGCTCAGCCCTGGGACCAACCTTGTTCAAATTTATTCATAAATAGCATTGAGGACGGGATCAGTAGTTCTATATCAGTTTTTACAGATGACGCAAAATTGGGCAGGGCAATAACTGCACAGCATGAAGCAGATATCCTACAGAATGACCTGGACAAAATAACAGAGTGGGCAACGACATGGCAAATGAGGTTTAATGTGGAGAAGTGTAAGGTTTTGAACTTGGGAACTAAAAACATAAAAGCACAATACACTTTAGGGGGGGAACCTTTGGGGGAATCAAAAATGGAGAAAGATCTGGGAGTCTTGGTAGAGGATAGACTAAGCAATAGCATGCAATGTCAAGCGGCAGCTGCCAAAGCTGGCAGAATATTAGCATGCATAAAGAAAGGGATGTATTCCAGAGATAAAACTATAATCCTACCACTTTATAAAACTCTGGTCCAACCGCATATGGAGTATTCTGTCCAGTTCTGGGTCGCCAGTCCTCAGGAGAGATGTGTTGGAGCTGGAGAGAGTCCAGAGAAGGGCAACTAAACTAATTAAGGGATTAAAGGATCTTAATTATGAAGAGCGTCTTCAATCGCTTGATCTATTCTCCCTGCAGAAGAGACGCCTGAGAGGGGACATGATAGCAATTTATAAATACCTCAATGGTGATCTCAGCATAGAAAAAAAGCTATTCAGTCGAAAGGATTGCATGAGGACTCAAGGGCATACAATGTGATTAGAGGAGAAGCATTTTAACCTCAGGCAACGCAGGGGGTTCTTTACTGTTAGGGCTACAGGATTGAGGAATTCTCTACCACAAGAGGTGGTTTCTGCAGGAAGTATGGTTGCTTTCAAAAGACTCTTGGACGTACATCTTAATGATCAGAACATTAAGGGGTATGAGAGATGATTAGGGTCACACACACCTACACAGGTTGAACTGGATGGACTATTGTCTTTATTCAACCTCAACTACTATGTAAATATATGAAACAATGGCCTTCAGAAGTCACCAAATTAGTAAATAGAGTCCCCCTGTGTGTAATTTAATATCCGTATAAATACAGCTGTTCTGTGAAGCTCTCAGAGGTTTGTTAGAGAACCTTAGTGAACAAACAGCATCATGAAGGCTAGGGAACACACCAGACAGGGCAGGGATAAAGTTGTGGAGAAGTTTAAGGCAGGGTTAGGTTATAAATAAATATCCCAAGCTTTGAACATCTCACAGGGCACTGTTTAATCCATCATCCGAAAATAGAAAATGTTTGGCACAACTGTAAACCAAGACATGGCCCATGGTAACTCTGGAGGAGCTGCAGGGATCCAAAGTTCAGTTGGGAGAATCAGTCCACAGGACAACTATTAGTCATGCACTCCACAAATCTAGCCTTTATTGAAGAGTGGCAAGAAGAAAGCCATTGTTGAAATAAAGCCATAAGAAGTCCTGTTTGCAGTTTGTGAGAAGCAAACACACACACAAACACCCTAATCATTAATAACCAACAGAATCAAAAATTTGGTGGGATACATACATTAGTCAGCAAGTAAACCTGTTGTCCCTGAGGTTTATGTGTTGAAAGCAGAAACAATGGGCATCACAGTTTGTTGTGCATGAGGATGCATAAACGCAGATCGGTCAGGGTGCCCATGCTTACCCGTGTCCACAGCCAAAGGAGTCTACAATAGGCATGTAAACCTTGTGTGACAGATCCGACCCACGCTGTGCTTGAGTGCTTCCATCAGTATACCACTTCCTCCAATCTTAACCATAGATATTAGATATTCTAGCCACATAACACACAAGACTAGCCAACAACTTAGCTTGTATGAGATCTGGAACGGTTTATTGAACAAACTCACAAAGAATATATACACCACCAGGTTAGGTGCCTGAATACATTATCGTGTGCAGATATATAATTAACATATCTAAGGAACAACCAACACAGTATACTACTTTCCCACTTGCAATAGTGACAGTGATTTAATTAACTTGAGCTAACTAGCCACCTGGACACTCCGAGGTCTCATTCCAGCAGACATGCCAGCATCAAGCTCATGAACTACAATACACGTTGTTACAAGTGTAAACACATCCCTTAGCAGACAATAGGCGAGTTAATTAGCAAAATTAACAATGTGTGGCAGACAGGTGGTTAAGCAGATGATTTTAGCATTTGCTATGAGTCGGACTGTGTGGAGCAGTTCTTATTGGTAATGGGCAGCTAGGCCCTAACAGGGATCCCGGGCCTAGAGTCCCAGAGTCTGTGCGTCTTGGGGAGACATGGACTTGAATCCAAAAGTAACATTGGTACAAGGGCCCCCCCCCCAAGCATACCTCAAAAAGAGTAGAGTTTCCTAAAAGCCAGGACGCTTAGTCAGTAGGCAAGAGGCTAGCCTGCAGTCCCCTTCAAAAGCCTCTGCCCCTGGTGAGTCTATCATATTTCTCCCCCATCAAAAGTTGACTAATAAGGTCCCAGACCTCCACCTGGTCTGGGCATGCGTTAGTCGGACAGAGTAAACTCAGTCAGTGCACAAGATCTCTCCCACAGCTACTATTCCCTACAGCCAAGAATGAAGAAGTCATTGACTGTCTGGCTGCCAGCACTTCAGCTGGGTTGTTTTCACCATTCCAAGGCTCGGTCTGTTGCTGGGCAAAGGGGCCGACTGCTCCAGTTCCCTGAAGCTGTAGAGACACTGTAGGTGCTAGGCAAAGACCAGTGGCACTCTGCCCCATTGCCAGCGATTCAGCTGGGAGTTCACTACATCAGCTTTTCGCTGGGGAGATACTGTGAATCTGCTGCTGGGGAGGAAGGATGACCTCCTTCTCTCCCAAACTGTGTAGCTGCCATTGGGGAGATGAGCTGACTGCTTCATCCGCTCCCTCATCTGGCTGCTAGGATGACAGTTCTCTGTCACTGTCTCCCAGGTGCACAGATCCTTGCTGGGGAGGGAAGAGCATTTATTCCGTGTTGGCTGTTGGGAAGGGAGGACAACCACCTCCTCTCCTAAACTGTGGATCTGCCATTGATATGAGCTAATTGCTCCATCTCCCAGACTCCTGTACTCCCGCTTTGATGCGAGTTTGACTTCCTTTGCTCCTAATTCACTACACTGCCGTTGGGGAGGGAGGACTAACACCTCCTCTCCCTTCTCCCTCTGGATCCCAATATGCTCCTGGGGAGTGACAATTTTTTGAACTGGGGCCTCCAGAACTGCTGCGGGTGTGGCGCAGAAATCCTGGACCCTCTGTCTCGTTGTCAGCACTTCAGCTGGAGAAGTTTCTGTGTACCTCCATAGATGCTTCTGGCAGGAAACCCCATGTCCATGTCAGTGGTGTAGGAGAAAGACCGGCTGCCTCTTCTCTCAGGGAGGCTAAAGCTGCTGTTGGTGTTGGGCAGAGCTCGGTGAAGTTTGGCCCTGATGCCAGCTCTTCTGCTGGAAGCTCAACAGGTTGTTCTTCCTCAGCAGAAAAGTCTAATAAATCCCCAGTCTCTGGAATTGCTGAAAGTCCAGGGCACAGGCTGATGGCCCTTGGGCCCAGTGCCAACACTTTGGCAAGTGACTTATCATCCATAACATCCTCCGATGAAAAGTCAAAATCCATGCGTTCTGTGATCCATGGCTGGGGAATAAGGATGGCTTCCTCTTCTCCAGAGTCCTTGAACTGCAACTGGGAGGATGAGCTGGCTGCTCCATCTCCCATACCCTTATCCAGCTGCTGGACAGACGCATTCCTCCATCCAGGCTCGTCCTGTGCCGAAACAGGATCATCAAGGTCAGTCATCACTTCTAAAACCAGGGCCCATAGTCAGTAGGCAAGAGGCTAGCCTGCAGTCCCCTCCAAAAGTCTCTGCCCTGGAGGAATCTATCACACATCAGAGCAATATAAGAAGGTGGAAGAAGGTTGCCCGGTCTGATGAATCGTGTTTTTTTTTTTTTGTTACATCATTCTGATGGCCGGATGCGTGTGTCTCTTACCTGTGGAAGAGATGGCACCAGGATGCAGTGTGGGAAGAAGGCAAGACAGCAGAGCCAGTGTGATTGGCAATGTTCTGCTGGGAAACCTTGGGTACTGCCACTTAGGTGGATGTTATTTAAACAAGCACCACTTATGTAAACATTGTTGCTAAGTACACCAGAGAAAATTAAACCCCTAAGGGTAAAAGGACTTTGAAGGCAGCCACTATTGATTCCATAAAGAAATAAATCAATACTTAGATATAAAAAAAAAAACATACAAAATGTATTTAGACAGCATAATTTAAAAGCCATAACATGGATAAATGCACACAAAGGTGCTATACAGCATGCTTCTATAAATTGCTCGACATATGCCAAGGTCTGGTGTCTGAGTCACAAGGACGAATGACCTCCTTTGTTCGGGCCAATGGGGTTCTAATATGTAGATGCCAATGGATCACTACGCGTTTCGCTATGCTGCTTCCTCAAGAGATCCTATTGGTGCTAGAAGACATTGCACAATGTCATACAGTTTATAATGTAGAGATTAGATTGATGGAAGTCTTGCCGGACTTGGTACATCCGGACCAGTCCGGATTTATTAGAGGCAGGCAGACATCTGATGCCACGAGAAGGGTGATTAACGCTATTCACAGTGCAGAGATCAGCCGAGCGCCTTCTTTGCGCCTTGCGTTGGACGCGGAGAAGGCGTTCGACCGTATTCACTGGTCTTCTTACAGCGGTGCTTAAAAAATGTGGCTTTTCCAGTCACATACTTTCCTCCATTCTAGCACTCTATACATGCCCTTCTGCCCAAGTACTGATAGACGGTATGTTATCCCAACCATTTTTTAATACAAAACGGGAACAGACAGTGGTGCCCTTTATCCACACTTATATTTAATCTATTGATTGAACCCCTAGTTTCTCGCATTTGCTCAAACTCTAACATATCCGGTATTTGAGTGGGTAGACGGGTGCATAAAATAGGTCCCTTTGTGAATGATATTATTCTATTGTTAACTGATCCTGAAACCTCACTGTCGACAGTCTTATATATCTATATCTTACAAACCTTTCAATCTATATCATACTACAAAGTAAATTCCTCTAAGTCCTGTATACTTAATTTAGGCTTAGACCCCCTGTTAAAACAAAAACTGCAAAGCACCTTCCTGTATATGTGGAGTGAGGATGGTATCACCAGCTGAAGCTCAACAGTAGATGGGTGTTGCAATAGGACAATGACCCAAAGAACAGAAGTAAATCAACAACAGAATGGCTTAAACAGAAGAAAATACGCCTTCTGAAGTGGCCCAGTCAGAGTCCTGACCTCAACTCGATTGAGATGCTGTGGCATGACCTCAAGAAAGTGATTCACACCAGACATCCCAAGAATATTGCTAAACTGAAACAGTTCTGTAAAGAGGAATGGTCAAGAATTACTCCTGACCATTGTGCACGTCTGATCTGCAACTACAGGAAACGTTTGGTTGAAGTTATTGCTGCCAGAATAGGTTCAACCAGCTATTAAATCAAAGGGTTCACATACTTTTTCCACCTGCACTGTGAATGTTTGCATGGTGTGTTCAATAAAAAACATGGCAACATTTCATTCTTTGCGTGTTATTAGTTTAAGCAGACTGTGATTGTCTATTGTTATGACTTAGATGATGATGATGATCAGATCACATTTTATGACCAATTTGTGCAGAAATCCATATCATTCCAAAGGGTTCACATACTTTTTCTTGCAGCTGTATATAAAGGTCATTATTGTATTGTAATTACAAATGATGTAACTTGTGTCAAACAAAGCCAAACGTGCCTGGTAAAGATATTTCAGGAATCAAAACCTCTGGAGTGTAGTTTTCACCCATCACCCATAAAAAACGTTTTACCTAATAGGTTTTCTATTAAATATAAAGTGAAATGCCATCCAAAAAATAAAATATTGATTGGGAGCACATCCGAAGAAAAGAGGAAAAAGGGGTCAAGTTTTGACTCTGATGGATAGGATATGTTCCACCTACAAAGCAATGAAGTGAAAGAAAAAGAAAAAAACCCAATGAAGATGGAAGTTCTGAAACAACAGGCTGAAATCCAGACATAACCCCATAGGGATAAAGTCTTTTTACCTTTAATACAGATGATACCAGACCTGGGGCGCTGGGAGTGTAGAGAGACACTGAAAACCAGACAGTCAGGGCAGCTATATATACCTCCTCCATCCCGCCCACACTGGGCGTGGAGCGGGATGCGGATGTGTGGCCTGGGATTCCACGCATGCGCGCATACCTGCCCATACAAGTCGGGAACCATGCTGGTGCTTCCACCCAAAACCCTGTCGCCACCCTGAGAGGGAGGAGGCAAACCGCATGTCAATTCCGATTGGATGGGAGGTCCGGGACAGACGTGATCACCCAGGGAAAATCCCCAATATAAATATTTTTGTAGATGAGTCCGCTTCACCGGAAGACTTGGCATTAACCAATACCTCCCCAGTAAATGGGCCAAATATGGGGTAATATTTTACAAGGCATGTGACAAGGCCACTGGTTACACATATGATTTTAAAATTTATGAGGGTAAGGACAGTCAGCTAACCCCCCCTGGATGCCCTACCTATATGGGGACAAGTGGCAAAATCGTCTGGCAGCTGGCAAAATCGTCCCGCTGTATGGGAAGGGTTATCACCTATATGTAGACAATTTCTACATGAGTCTACCACTCCTCGGCCATCTCTACCTAAAGAAGACTGTGGTCTATGGACACGGTCCAACCTCAAGGGCTTCCCACAGAGACTGGTCACCAATAAATCGAATCGGGGGGGGGGAGCCAGTATGTGGAATAAAGAGGTACTAGCCCTAAAGTGTAGAGATAAAAGACGTCTACATCCTTTTCACAATACATGATGAGACCTTGGTGGAACTTCAGACAAGACGAGGTCCCGTCCAGAAGCCAAAATGAATACTGTAATAGTATCCTGCGCTGGGACACCATTTTGTCAAGCAACCATTTTGCTTGACTCCAGCAGCCTGACAGTTTTAAACCAAAAGGCACTCATTCACCAGCCCCCACCCCACCTCAATTAACGTTAGTATGCAGAGCTTCAAAGAACACCTTATCTCCGCACATCCTGGCAGATGTACAGGCCGGGTCATAAACAAAGCAAACCTTATCTCAACACATCCTGGCAGATGTCCACTACAGCTGACCAGGCTGTGTTGTAATTCCACAGCCAAATTGGTCATTAGGAAAATGACCACAGTTACACACAACTTCAGAACTTTAAAGCCAAACAAGCTATGTTCCTAGGAAGTATATATTTGAATGCCAAATAAAATACTGAACGAAACGAGACCATGCATGATCCCCCTATCACACATGGAATAGAAAAGAGCGAAAAGATATTCCCTGTATGATAAAAATATTCATATTTGGTATCGTTTGAAAGCAAATCACAGGTGGAGTGAGGAACTAGCAGTTTAAAGAATGTAACCCTTACATATTTTAAGATATGAATTCTGTTATAAATCTGTCTAATCGGGAGGTTCCTTGTCATTTTCTGAGCCTCAGGGCCTCCCATGGCCCCTGTGTTTATTGGTCAGGGACCTCTGGGGACACCCCCTGCGGGTCAGAGAAAAGGGAGAGAAGCAGATGAGTTTTCAGTTCTCATTTTAACATCAAGGAAGGAACATCAAACAAGTGGGAGAACCGATCACACATGCTTAGCTTCTGAAACTCTGATACACTTGGGACATTAAATGCAAGTATTTCCATTTCTAATTCTTTATGTGATCCTTCTGCATTGCTGAATTGTGTCTCTATTTCTTTGTAACCCAGTTTTCTGTAAATATTTTTATTTGCACCAATTTTAACCTTTTTTATAATTAAACCTTATTTTGGAAAGTGTTAATTTTGTCTCTAAGCTCTTAACGCAAACTAACCAAAGAACCTGTCTCTTGAAGAGCACTACTGTCTAGAATAAATCCTCTGGACACTCCTGTCTGTGGTGACAGCGCGTGTTACAGATGATTATTCTAAAGTCATAATGGTATTTCTAAAATTACGAGCGTTCGCTAGGCTCAAACGTAGTGGTGGTGGCAGAGAAAGGGTTAATTGTTTAATTGGCCCGGTGACAATTGCTCCCAGCCTGCTGGCATCTAGATTGTGGTCCCGCAAGCTGGAAGAATCTTTGTGCCAGGTGCAGTTGAGAGTGGCATTGTTACGCAAGTGACGGCAGGGTGTGAGATTGCCTGGTCCTTGGTCACGAGTTGGATGAGAAGGCCAGGGGTCTGATACCCGCCACCGTCACAAACACGACCAGCTGATGCAGCCCTACTTGGCCACCAGGAGATCACTGTTTTGATATGAGAAAGTCACCATTTATTTAAATCAAACAAGCCCTGTTCAATTCATATCTTATTTTTGCCCCCGAAGATCCCTAACCAATCTAAAATTGCAAGAGGACATTATTACAGCCCTTCAACAAATTCACTCTGATACATTAGCCAGACTTCATTGAAGGCACTTCCGATATCCTCCCAAACAGGCCACAAACCCCAACAAAAATGTTGTGTATGTTCAAGTGGAGGATATCGCCGTGACACCCCAATACTACTGTCTCCAATGTCCCTCCCAGCCAGGCCTCTATGTCTGAGAGTGCTATCAGATTTATCACACTTTACTACACTATTAGTGAAGTAAAGACATTTTTCCAGTTTCCACTGTAGGTTATTTCTGTGTATGACTATGACGTGAAGATATTTTTAAAGTTTCTGCTATTTCTGTGTATGACCCGGACTGTTTATCGACTATGTCTCTGCCAACCATGTTTCTGCCTTATAAATGAATTAACCTTGGCCTGTTAAATGACCATGCTTTTTGCCTGCCTCCTGAACTGATCGTTTTGCCCTGCCACTGTATTAGTGAAATTCAAGACACCACAGGGGTCCCATATATGTGCGGGGCTCCAGAATAGAATGTCCAAGTGAAGAAAACATTTTCTCTGAGTTTTTGTTTTCTCGGATTAGGGTCTGGAGACTCAGAGATTTGGGTGGGAGAAGCCTCTATCCCTGTCCTCAGGCCTTAGCTGACCAAGGCCCAAAGTCTTATACTGCTGCCTGCTGACACCTGAACTGGCCATGCCTATGTCCGCTACCTGTACTACTGCCAGGACCAATACTTTGTCATATCTCTGCCTGCTGCCTGGACATTTCCATTGGCTGCCTGGACCAATGCTTTTCCTGTGCTGGGACAGTATTCCTGCCTGCTAAAACCACAGGTAATCCTTTTTTTTACCTTTTGGTCAGCTTAACAGTGTCTCGGTGTCTGCTGCTCCTCTCTGTCAAGCCCTCCACTGGCTTCCGCTCACCCAACAAATTAAATTTAAAATACTTACATCTTAAAAAGCAATCCACAGCTTAGCCCCCAGCTACATCACTAGCCTAGTCTCAAAATTCCATCCTAATCGCTCTCTTCGTTCCTCTCAAAACCACCTGCTCTCTAGCCCCCTCGTCACCTCCTCCCATGCTCGCCTACAGGATTTTTCCAGAGCCTCTCCAATCCTATGGAACTCCTTACCCTTATCTGTCCGATTATCTCCTACTCTATTAGCTTTTAGGCGATCTCTGAAAACCCTCCTTTTCAGAGAAGCCTATCCTACCAACACCTAACAAATATACCTCCATTTTCTCCATCAACCCATCCCCCACGGTTATTGCCTTTTGTTTCACTTGACCCTCCCTTCTAGATTATAAGCTCTAACAAGCAGGGCCCTCTAGTTCCTCCTGTATTGAACTGTATTGTAACTGTATTGTCTTCCCTCACATTGTAAAGCGCTGCGCAAACTGTTGGCGCTATATAAATCCTGTATAATAATAATAAAAATGTATTTAGGGTGTAATTCTTGGTATGTACACGCTATGTGTTAGAAGCCTGAAGGTGCTACTTGCATGTTGGGCCTCTGTATGTGGCCAGTCTGTGGAAAAGTCTTACATGTGGTATTGCCATACTCAGGAGGAGTAGCAGAATATATTTTTTGGAGGTGTAATTGCAAGTTTATCTATGTCATGTGTAAGAAAACTTGTTAGTATGAAAAAAATTCTTCATTACCTAAACTATTGTGGGTAAAAAATTGCAACTTCAAAAAACTCACTTTCCCTCTAATTAAATACCTTGGACTGTCATCGTTACAAAAAAGGGTCACTTGGGGGGTATTTGTACTGTCCTGACATTTTAGGGCTTCAAGAAATGAGAAAGGTAGTCAGTACATCAGGATTGATCCTTTTTCCATACCAAAATGTCTGGCTTGTACACTCTAACATTCATACAAACCTACAGTATTATCATACACTTTTCAGGATTGCTTTTTACCAAAGACATGTAGCAGGATACATTCTGGCCTAAATGTATGACAACATTTAAATTTTATTGGATTTCTTTTAAAACAGAAAGTAGAAAATATTGTTTTTTTTTTTTTTTTCAAAATGTTCACTCTTTTTTCACTTGGATCACAAAAAAATAAAAAACCCAGTGGTAAATAACTACCACCAAAAGAAAGCTGTATTTGTGTAAACAAAATAACAATTTAATTTGGGTACAGTGTAGCACTGAGTAATTGTCATTCAAATTGCGAGAGCACTGAAAGCTGAAAATTGGTCTGGGAAGGAAGGGGGTGAAATTGCCAACTATTGAGGTGGTTAATTGCCGGCGATTTATTATTTTTTTTTTAATTCAGCTGTCAGCGGGTACCCCACAGGGGCACCCGTTGCCAGCTGATAAGTCACTGGTTGGTAAGGACATGGCGGCTGGCTTGTATGTGTTCTGTGTGTAGGCTGAAGCATTCCTTATTCACCCTGTACAGTAAAGTAAGGGCCAAATGCCTAGTGATGAAACTTCAATCACACACTAAACAGATTAAATAATCACCTTGTTTTGTTCTTTTTTTTTGCAGGCTAGTGTCCTATCAAAAACAAATAAAGTACTAGAGTTAGGAAAATTAATGTATGAGAGAATACAACTTCCCGTGATGATAGAATTTATTGTATTGTAAAGTATTCGTGCATGCGCAGTTTTGGTCACTCAATTTAACGAATACTGTACTGATTAAACGAAAATCATTCTTTCTGTTATCATACCAGAGCATTTTCATGGTTGTCTGTTCTGATAATTTCGCATGAACTGTCATGATCAGCTCTCAAAAGTCAACGATCAGATTATTAGATGATCGTTCCGAAATCGATATTTTACTTAGGATTTTCTCATTGAGTGTACTAGGCATCACACCCCAGGCTAGATTTAGTTCTGATAACAATTCACTCGCTCTGCAGCTCATTTAGTAAAGGTTTTTCTTTCCTTTCTGTAGGGCATTCTGTGATTGTAGGGGAGATTCAAATACTCTTCTGCAAAGTGAATTCTCCAATCACTGAACACCTTGCACACTGCATTAGTGCGAATTGATTTTTACAGTACACGCTTTAAAATATTGTTTCGACTGAAGTTCCGCTTTAAATTATGTACCTAGCATTTTCAGTACACCTAAAATACAATCTGTCAAACAGTTCATATACGTATTTGTAGGACTTTGACACAAAAGGCAGTAGCACAAAATGTTATTAAAATTATTAATTGTAGTGATAAATTGTATTTACACCCCACCAGCTCATTCCACTCACAACCTTCACTAAATTTAATTTAGTGGTCTTTAAAATGTAACTTTATTTTATTTATTTATTTTTTATTTTAATTATGCTTTTGCTGCTTTTTTCCATAAAATGTAACTTGTTACTTTCTTCTAGATTCAGAAACCACTATTTTTTTGCCATAGAGATATTACAAAAGTTTATCTTAAGCAGAGAATTCCTAGAATTTCTCACTGATCTAGGTTGCTTCTAAATTGGCTACTGGAGCATTCGGCAATACTATTCAGTGGTACAATAGTGCCCACCAGTGGCCAGCAAGTGGAAATTGATTGTGCATGTCCATTTAGAGTATACTGTATACTAATTTATATCACTGTGATTATTAAGCAAATAGATTTGATTAACCTAACCTACTTGTCAGAGACTTCACATTAAATGCAACTTAAATATTGGAAAACTGATCTTAGCAGACTCTTTGGAGATCACACTGCCTATTTGTCACTAAATTCTTAAAGTAATTTTTTCAAACTTCAATATTATTTAGTTTAATAAGAGGAGTTTATACATATAAAAAAAATAAAAAAAATCATCAAAATTCTAAATTAACCACTGGGCACTTAAACCCCCTCCTGTCCACGCCAATTTTCCGCTTTCAGTGCTGTCGCTCTATGAATGACAATTGCGTGGTCATGCAACACTGTACCCATATGGAATTTGTATAATTTAATTTTCAATCAAATAGAGCTTTCTTTTGGTGGTATTTAATCAATACTGGGGTTTTTATTTTTTGCTGAACAAAAAAAGACAGCAAAATGTATTGTTTGTTATAAAATTTTGCAAACAGGTAATTTTTCTCCTTCATCGAGCCTCGTCCCCGATCTAGGTAAAGAGCCAATGAAATTGGCTATTTACCACGTGACCGGCTGTCAATCACAGCCGGTCACAGAATGTCAACAGGTAACACGGTAACTAGCTGTCACCGTGTTCTCCTCCTCACACACTGATCCTGTGTGAGGAGGAGATTGTGGTAACAGCTAGTTACCGATTACAGTGCACCCCAAAACACACTGATTGCTCCCCCCAATAAAGAGGACCTGTCACTAACCCATCAAAGTACCCGAGTACCTGTCACCAGCCCATGGGGTACTCCGGTGACAGGTACTCGGGGATACTCCGGTGACAGGTACTCGGGGATACTCTGGTGACAGGTACTCGGGGATACTCTGGTGACAGGTACTCGGGGATACTCTGGTGACAGGTACCCGGGGATACTCCGGTGACAAGTACGCGGGGATACTCTGGTGACAAGTACGCGGGGATACTCTGGTGACAAGTACGCGGGGATACTCTGGTGACAAGTACGCGGGGATACTCTGGTGACAAGTACGCGGGGATACTCCGGTGACAAGTACGCGGGGATACTCCGGTGACAAGTACTTGGGGATACTCTGGTGACAAGTACTTGGGGATACTCTGGTGACAAGTACTTGGGGATACTCTGGTGACAAGTACTTGGGGATACTCTGGTGACAAGTACTTGGGTACTTTGAGTACCTGTCATCGGAGTACCCGAAGTACCTGTCACCAGCCCATCAGGTACTTTTAATACAGAGCGGACAGCTGACTGGGAGGAAGCGGGGCTGAGGCGGGAGGGAGTTGCCGCCGCGTCATCGGGTCCTTACAGGGGGTGGGGAGGGGCGGATGGGAGAGCTGAGAGGAGGTCGAGAGCTGACAGAGGTGCACCTATTCCCGGAAGAAAGTACATGTGGAATTCACATGCCCGCAATTAAGATGGGATCCCACTGCAGAAGAAATATAAAGGTGTGATAAAAAAATATAAATGTATAACACAGCAAACAATAATATATTTAGCTAATATAAAATGGATTTAAAGGATTCAAAAGAATATCTCCGGGGTTTAAAAAATTTGGCTGGAACTCCGCTTTAAAGCAAAGCAAACTGCTCTCAAAACCCGGTGCAAACTAGCATATAGTGTGCATGCAAATTGTAGTAGCAGTACTAGATTGTAAGCTTTAGGTGGGAATATTCAATAAAGTGCTGCAACATTTGCAACAAGTGTAAAGAAAAAAGATATTAATACACAGCTACTGGTCTAAAAGGTACTGCACCCCCAACTGGACATGGACATGCAGCAGAAGTTCTTGGGCCACTAAGGTGCATGCTCACAGCATTTAGGTTGAACGCCTGATGATGTTCAGTACAGCATATACTGTATAGCCTGAATCCCCAAAGGCTTTCTAATGTTTAACCTAGCAGGGGTCAGCTCCCTGGTCAGCAGGGGGGCAGCGAGGGCTAAAGGCAAAGGTCAGCAGATGGTCAAGCATACCTGTTTGTATATAAACGGGTCCACCAGCACAGTGCTGCCAGATGGTGAGGCCTCAGTCTTAGGTCACAACCATCACATCTGCTGATCACAAGCCCCCATGTACTTCTTTACAGCAGTAAACTTCACCTGCCCACACATGGGATTGTCTTCAAGGAAACCACTGGGATTAATAAGCAAACATATAACGCCTACTCTATTTGAAGAGGTGGAGACGTTTCTTAGTCTTCGAGTAGGAAAAAAACAAACCAAACACATAGAAGGAAACAGCTTAGAATGGTACTGGACATGTGCAGATTTATTTCTTTTTCTTGCTCATAGGAAATGACCGACGCACTGGTTTGGAGGCCACATAAGAGTTACTACATTGATCAGCATTTCTGAGGGCCATAGGCTTACATTATTGAGCACAGATTTTGTTTTACGCCAAATAAAATTTGCAAACGATTGCTGTATTTTATTGAGGACTCCAATGCCACGTACACACGATAATCGGACGACTTATCGTTCGCATTTTGTTGCATGATACCAATATCGAATTCAACAATGCATATAAAAACGTAGGATTTTTTCGTACAATTCCGGAAAAGCTTCCTGGTTGCTTAGCTACGTATCAGATGGTGCAAAACAAAAACAATGGCCGCCAGGCTTTTTCCGTGCTATTTTAGTGTTTCTGATCATGCACGGTCTTTGTTCGATTTTTAGCGGATGCATATTGTACTGATTAAACGATTGTCGTTCACTAGGCTATCCTACGACAGAAGTTTTGGTGTTTGTCCCTTCGAATTTTGCTGGACGAACTGCCGTGATCGGCTGTCTAAAGCTGTGTACCAACGATCAGATTATCGTGTGATCCAGTTGAAAGCGATTATTTTCGTACGATTATCTGAATGTGTGTACGAGGCATGAAGCTGAATACACACTATACAACTTTTGTTGGTAGATTTCCTTTAGATTTACCTTCAACTACGTAGTGCAAGGGCCTGCCTGATTGCATAAAAATTGAAAGTGTTTAGGTCTGACCTCATATTATATGGTTTTGGTAAATCTAAATGGAAAAAATCTAAAGACAATTGTATATTGTGTATGGCCCATAATAAAGCCTCGTACACACGATCAGATTATCGAACGATCTGTCGACCGTTTTTTGTTGCATGCTAGTCTCATGTCGAAAGTGAAGAGGTTACTTTCATACGAGAATTCCCGTGCGACAGAATTCTACTTCAGAAGTGATGTCATGTGTTGAGTTGTTTTGTATGTGTTCTTTCGTTTCTGAGCTGCCTAGTCTTGCTCTTACGATTTTTTTCAGACGAAAACTGTACTAATTAAGCGAAAATCGGACGTTGTGTTGACGTACGATAAAATTTTTATAGCCTGCACATTCAGTTTTTGTCATCCGAAAATCCGTAATCGGCTGTCGAAAGCACTGTACTAACAAAACTGTTGAACGAAATTTCCCTTACGATTTTCTTATCGTGTGTACAGGCCTTAAGGCTGGATGGACTTTAGTTGGTAGATTTCCTTTAGATTTACCTTCAACTATGTAGTATACGGGCCTGCCTGATTGCATAAAAATTTAAAGTGTTTAAGTCTGACCTCATATTATATGGTTTTGGTAAATCTAAAGGAAAAAATCGAAAGAACATATAGTGTGTATCCAGCTTAAGTGGTTGATTTATTAAAGGCAGATATAGACTGTGCCCTTTGCAAAGTGCAGTTGCTCCAGAGCTTCGTAAATTAGGTAAAGCTTCACTTTGCAAAGAATACCAAATCACATACAAGGAAAATTTTAGATTGCACGTAATTGGATGATGGAAGTCATCAATTCTACTCATTCACTAAGCTCTGGAGCACTTTGGAAAGTGCGCAATTTGCCATTAGTAAACCAACCCCTAAATATTACTGCTAAAAATCAAACAAATAAAATATTTAAATCTAAAAAATAAAATCTATAAAGACTGCAGGAGGAAAAAAAAAAAAACCACACCCATATAGCATATCCTCATGATGATCGGTAATCTCAATGCTACTAAATTACTGGCTTAAAAAAAAAAAAAAAACGCGTAGCACCCTCCTAGTCAGGTGCTAGGTAAAAGCTTTGTTTTTGACAGGCAGATTCACTCCATGATGCTAAGCTGAGCTCTGATTTACTAGTGTAGCACCCTCCTAGTCAGGTGCTAGGTAAGAGCATTGGGTTGCTCTCCTGCTCATAAGGAGAATCTGATTGTTAGTTCTGCCTGTTACACGTGTCCAGAGTGTGATTCAATTGGTCTGAGGAAGTGTCCCCACTGTATCCAATAGGGGAGCCTGTTGGACAGTGTAGGAAACCCAGCCAATGACACACTGGTTTTTGTGGCAGTCCCAGTGGGAGGGCACAACCGCAGTGCATTCTGGGATTGTTCATAAAAGCCAGCGGCACATGTGACAGGTCGTCTTTGGCGGGAAGCAGAGTCCTAGGAGGAGGGTGATGGCTGTCTCCTGTCAGAGAGGAAGTGGTCATGGGCAGTCAGCCTAGTGGGCCAGACGTGTGGGGCTGAGTTGTAAGGTCCTGTGGAATCTGACAGTGGAGCAGTGGCAGAGGTTCCTGTGGAAAACAGTATCTTTGAGTAGCAGGGAACTCGTCAGGGGTCTGCCCAGGAAGGGGACCACTCCAGGGAGGTCAGTGGACAAGGTCAGCACACGCAGTGGGTCAGAAAGGAGGTACCAAGATAGACCTTGAAGAGAAACAAAGTACTGTTCATCATTTAAAACCTTCCCTCGTTGGCAAAGTGAAGCAGCGGCCTTGCTGCACTCACCTCAGATAGATGTCCTCAAACTGTGCATAGTTGTTAGTTGGAGTATGCCACTCATACCTTCCCATCCCAGTTCCAAAATAAATACAAAGAAACAAATCCCCTGTACTGTTTCTTGACCGAGCCGAGGACTTGAGTGCCGGTTCACACATGTGCGGCTGTGGCGATCGCATGTAATGTCGGAGCGCACTGCTCCTTCATTACATGCGATCGGCTGTGCGGTGCGAGTTTAGCCATACAGTTTGTATGGCTGAAATTCGCACTGCACCCGCAGCAAAGACGCACAGAACCCTTTTTTTCAGCCGCATCAGGATCGGATCGCACAGTGGTTCACACTTGTGCGATCCGATCCTGTGCGAACTGCAAGATCGCACTGCGATATGCGATCAAACTGGGGGTGTCGTTAAGATTACATTGGCACCCCCAGCGTATCGCATATGGCAGTGTGAACTGCCGGGGGTGCGTGTGCGATGCGGGAACAGGCTGCGAATTCGCAGCCTTCCCGCATCGCATAAGTGTGAACCGGGGCTAAAGCTAAAAGTTCAGTTGTCTGTTGCTATGGGTAACCCAGGGGAATCCAATTCAAGCAGCTCCCATGGGGGCAGTGCTACACATGCTAGAAAAAACTTGAGCAAAAAACAAAACCTCATATAGCAGCTCTATTTTTGTGCCGATTAGTCCTCCCTGTGCTCCTAAAGAAGTCACTTGCTATAGACGGGTGAAGGGTGGGATTTGGATGTTGTCATCACATAAGTCACATGCATGCTTGTATGGAAGATCAGGTGGATCGTTGCTGGGATGTTATGAAATTTCAGTAGTGCTTATGAGAACTAAATATATGGAAGTGTTTTGATGCTTAGAAATTGTATCTATTTTTTTTTACCACTTCTGGACCGGAAGGATTTGCCCCCTTAATGACCAGGCCATTTTTTGCGATTCGGCATTGCGTTACTTTAACGGAAAATTGTGCAGTGGTGCGATGCTGTACCGAAATAAAATTGATGTCCTTTTTCCCCCATAAATAGAGATTTCTTTTGGTGGTATTTGATCACCTGTGCAATTTTGATTTTTTGTGCTATAAACAAAAAAAGTGTGACAATTCTGAAAAAAAATAAATACAATTTTACATTCTGCTATATAACTTCCCAAAAAAAAAATAATTAAAAAATCAAAAATTTTCATCCTTTTAAGCCAATTTGTATTCTCCTACATATTTTTGGGGAAAAAAAAGAAAGAAAAAAAAATCGCAATTAGCGTATTTTGATTGGTTTGTGCAAAAGTTATCGCGTCTATAAACTAGGAAAGACTTGTCATTTTTTTTTTTTTACTAGTATTGGCGGTGATCTGCGATTTTTAGCGGGACTGCAACATTGTGGCGGACAGATCGGACCCCTGACTGACATTTTTGACACTTTTGAGGAAACCAGTGACATTACTACAGTAATCAGTGCTAAAAATATGCACTGTTACTGTAATAATGACACTGGCAGGAAAGGGGTTAACCTAGGGGTGATCAAAGGGTTAATTGCGAGCCTAGGGTAGTGTTTACTAACTGTGGGGGGATGGGCTTGTGAAATGATCATAGAGACTTGTGATCCTATAGAGAAGGATCACAGGCACTCTGATTATTTCAGAGAGAAGAATGGTCAGCTGTGTTTACAACAGCTGACCGTCCTCTCTCAGTGGGGAGCGATCGCGGCTGCCGGTCCCATGCCTAGTGGGGGTGGAAGCATGCTACTGCCGGCGCGCGCGCCCCCCATCACCACGCATGTGACTGACATAGGGCAACATCGTTTCGAACAGCAGAGCCAGGCTGCCACACTAAATCTTCGGCGGGAGGTTGGCAAGTGGTTAATAAAGGAAAGTGGAACTTCACTATGAGGAGCGTTTTTATTTGCTGTATTTTATAAGGTCTTATGCACACTGAGCATACTTTTAGGGGTGTCTGACTTTTTTTTTTTTTTATCTGCCTCTAAATGCCCCTCCATGTTAGCCTATGTGTTTCTGCACAAAGGCATTTAGAGGCAGGAAAATAACCCATTATCAGCGCATACAGCAGCGTTTTGGCAGAAAAAAATGCTTGACGGATGTTAAAGCGGAGTTCCGGGCACAGAAGTCATTTTTTGATGAACATACCCCCGGGACAGTCAGGGCTAGCACATTCCACAATGGCTAGCCTCTGATCTGTCCCGGTTCGCACTTACCTTTTAGAAGAAATACTTACTTATAAAATTTCTTCCACAGCGTTTCCATCTCTCGTGGGCAGCTGAAGCCGGCGCGATCCTCTTCTGTGTCTTCTTCCGCGTCTTCTTGTCCCAGAATGCGCCTGCACCGGCCCCTCTCGTCACTTCCGGTGCGGCGCCGCATTCCTCCACAGCTTCTGGGCATGCCCAGAAGCTGTTTAGCAGGGGAATGCGGCGTCGCCCGGAAATGACGAGCGGGGCCGGTGCCGTCGCATTGATTCCTGGGAGCGATGACGTTCAGCTCCCAGGAATCATAGCGAGACAGGAAGTGACGGGGTGAGCCGCGGCTCCGAGAGAGGAAGTACTCTGAGGTGAGTATCTTTGATCTTCAATTACAAGGTAAGTAAACAAAAAAAAAATACTATCCAATTCCTTTTCAGGTGAGGTCTACCTAGCGGAGGGGCAGAAAAAAAAAAATATAGTTTTTGTGCCCGGAACTCCGCTTTAAGGCTAGAAATAATAAATTATTTTTCTGACCAAATAAATTAATTACCGCCCAAGCGCTTGATGTGCCTAAACATGCATCAAGAATTTTTTTCTACCAAAAACGCTGCTGCTAGGAAGTCTCACAATACACAAGGCGGTAAAAGGAGATACAAGCCATTGGATCGGTGGACATGGTTATGATTATTATTTATTATTATTATTATTAATTATGATTAATTTGACCTTCTGTCTTTTTTGGGGGTTGTATCATTGGGTGAGCTAGTTTACAATTTTGGGTGGAGACACAGTATGTTTTTTTTTTTTTTGAAAATTCTTTTTATTTGTTTCAAAAAGAACAACATACAAAAACACAGCCATTGGGCATTCCCTGGCTCAACAACAAGACAAAAAAGAACAAAATAAAATAAAATAAAAACACACAGCAACAAAAAGGCAAAAACAACCCCAAACAAGGCTGCACCCAACTGCTACTTCATAAGGGTGTTCAACGCACAAGGATCCCGGTGACAGGAGAAATCCGTTCACTGCGTGAAGGTCCATCAGTTCAATAGAGAAGAAGATCTGAACAGAGTCCACTGCATGTAGGGGAAATAATTAGCAATAACAAATACAATTAAGGGTCCTAAGTCGATACAGCAGGGCCCCCCGCATCATTGGTAGTATCATCAGACTCCAACCAAATGTCCCACACCTTTGAGAATTTTTGCGGGCAACCCCTATTAGCATAGGTTGCTTTGTAAAGTGGGATTACTGAGTTCACAAGAGATTTCCACGAGGAAACGGTGGGTGCACCAGGCTTCCGCCAGTGGAGAACCACCATTTTCCTAGCGTAGAACAACAGAAGTCCTAAAAGAGTGCGAGACGCCACAGAGTGGGCCAGATCATTCACAAGTCCCAGAATACAATACTCCAGCTTTAGAGGCACGTGGATGGTGGTCACTCGAGCAACAAAGTCCAGAATCCGGGTCCAGTACTCCACCAGGGGTGGGCAATGCCAAACCATGTGTGTATACGCGGCGTCCGGCGCTCCGCAGCGCCAGCAGACCGCAGGCGTATCAGGGAAGGCCCTGTGCAGTCGGGTCGGGGTTAGATGAAACCGATGAAGGATTTTAAACTGCACAAGGCGGTCCCTGGCGGCCACCAGGTGACGGAACGGGTAATCCCAGACGTCCTCCCAGTCCTCCGCATCAAGGCCGGGAACCTCTGCCACCCAGAAGGCCTGCAGGACCTCCAGCCCCGAGTGCACACTGGGGAGCAGGGTACCATAGATAGTGGAGAGTGGTTTTTTTAAGGTCTCGTTTCGGAGAATGGCCTCTAAGTCAGCTAGCGTGAAGTCGCAAGAAAAATTACCGAACTGTTTGTGGAAGGCATGGCGGAGCTGCAGGTACCTGAAAAAGTGGGAATTGGGTAGGGAGAAATCGGCCTTCAGTTGGTCGAACGACGCAAGCTCCTCCCCCCGACAGATGTGAGAGAGAGACAGAATGCCCTTGGAGGCCCACACGGAGGGATCCGGGATGGAGAAAAACTCCGGTAACTCCGGATTCATCCATAGGGGGGAATTCGGGGAACGCCGACCAGGTCCCAACCGAATGTAGGGCGATTGCAACTTCCATGCCCTAATCACTGCCAACATCGAGACAGTGACAGGGTACGGGGCCCTCGGTCCACGCAGCAACAAGTTACGTAAAGCCTCATATGAGCCCAGCAGGCCCGCCTCCAGGGCTACCGCAGCATTGGAGGCATCCGAGATCAGCCAGTTGTGTGCATGCGTCAAAAGTCCCGCCACGAAGTAACGGAAAAAATCCGGACACGCCAGTCCCCCCCGAGTCCAGGGTCGCTGTAGGATCGTCAGTCGAAGTCTAGGAGGGCGAGAATTCCAGATATAAGTAAGGATGCGAGAGTGGAGTCGACGAAAAACGGCCTTCGGTATCCAGACAGGGGAGTGACGAAGCACATATAGGAGAGGGGGCAACAGCTTCATCTTGACTAGGTTAATGCGGCCAATCAGGGTCAAGGGGAGATTAGCCCAGGAGCGCAGCTTGGTCCCGAATTTCAACAACAAGGGAGATAAATTAAGATCACAAAAGTCTCGAATGTCAGGGGATATCACTATGCCCAGATATTTGAGCCTGTCAGTCCAACACAGGGGCAAGGACGGGTCCGCGTGGGCACGGGCCCCCGCGTCCACCGGAAGGATAAGCGACTTGTCCCAGTTCACTCGCAGGCCAGACAAGGTGGTGAAGACTGCCAACAGATCCAGGGCCGAACGGAGCGACCGGCCGGGGTCCCGGAGGAAAAGGATAATATCGTCAGCATAAAGCGCCAACTTTTCCTCCAAGGACCCCACCCGGATCCCCCCGACCGCCCCAGAACCACGAACAGCCGCCGCCAGAGGCTCAACAGCCAAGGAAAACAAGGCAGGCGAGAGAGGGCACCCCTGGCGAGTGCCCCGCGCGATCGAAAAGGGACAAGACAGCCTCCCCCCCAACTTAATCTGAGCACTGGGGTGAGCATAAAGCATGGCAATCCATTTACAAAAAACAGGGCCAAAACCAAACCTTTTCAGAACTAACATCATGTAGGACCAGTCCACCGAATCAAATGCCTTTTCTAAATCAAGTGCCACCATCACACGTGTACTCCGAGCCTCCGCTGGGACCTGCAAATGAGTGAACACTCTGCGTATGTTAATATCAGTGGATTTGCCTGGCATGAAGCCAGTCTGGTCCATGTTGACCAAGTAGGGAAGGACCTTCATCAATCTGTTAGCAAGCAGTTTGGTAAGTATCTTCAGGTCATAATTCAAAAGAGAAATGGGCCTGTAGGCCGAGCACAAAGTAGGATCCTTCCCCGGTTTATGAATTAGGACTATGTGCGCCAAAGACATGGACTCCGGGAGAGCTCCCAAGTCAAGGCAAGATGCATAGGTCTTCAAAAGCCTAGGAGCTAGTTCAGAGATATACATCTTGTACCAATCCCCCGGCAGGCCATCGGGACCAGGGGTCTTCCCAGGGGGGAGGGAGCGAATAGCCAGCTCGACCTCCTCCAACGTGAAGTCCGCCTCTAGGAGAGCCACGTCCTCCGGGGCCAGAGTGGGCAGCGCCAGCTCCCCGAGAGACCCCAAGTCCCGACCCCCCGGCGGGGGGGGGGTCCGCCCGGTACACACGTTCATAGAAATTACGAAATTCCAGGAGAATATCAGCAGGATCCCGAAGAACACTGCCATCCGCAGATTGTATGACTGGAACCACCGTCTGGAACCTAGAGTCCGCGGACAAGTTAGCCAAAAGCCTGCCGTTCTTGTCCCCGGACTCGAATATCCTGGCCCGCAGCGACCCCACCTCCGCCTCAGCGGCCGATGACACATGTAGGTGCAACGCCCTCCGAGCCTGGGCCAGGGAGGAGTACGCCTCAGGGGAGGGATCCAAGGCAAACGCAGCCTCGGACTCCTTAACCACTGCCTCCAAATCCGTCCTCACCGAGGCGCACTCCACCCGCGCAGCCTTAATAGCGGAGATATAGTCACCACGAATAGTGGCCTTGAAAGCATCCCAACACACCAAGGCGGATGTGGTGAGGTCATTAACCTCCCAGTACTGGGCAATCTTACCAGACACCCCCTCCACCACCCGTTGATTCTGAAGCCACCCACAGCCCAGCCTCCAGCCACCCCGCTCCCCCGGATCACCCAGCCGCAGCTGAATCTCAAGCGGGGAGTGATCCGAGAGACCGGCGGGCAGGTAGCCGGCCGACAGCACAAATGGCAGGACTGAGGGAGAGCAGAATGCAAGATCTATACGGGAGCCGGAGTGGTGTGACGAGGACACCTGTTCCTTCTCAAATATTACGGTCACCCTCTGACTCTATCCTACACTCTTTAACTCATATCTTCAACCTCTCCCTCTCCACTGGGATCTTCCCCAGCTCTCTAAAACATGCGCTAGTAACTCCCATACCAAAGAAAGCCTCGCTAGACCCCTCCAATCTTAATAACTTAAGACCCATCTCCTTACTCCCTTTTGCTTCCAAGCTCCTTGAACGTTTAGTCTACAACCTCCTGAGCAAGCACCTCATTGAGAATAACCTCCTTGATCCCCTTCAGTCTGGATTTCGCCGGCAACACTCCACAGAAACTTCTCTCCTAAAACTTACAAATGACTTACTAACAGCAAAAACCAATGGTCACTACTCGATACTCTTACTCTTGGACCTCTCGGCTGCCTTTGATACTGTTGACCACCCCCTCCTTCTCAAAAAACTCAGTTTGCTCGGTCTCCGTGACTGTGCTCTCCACTGGTTCGAATCTTACCTATCTCACCGCACCTTCAGTGTCACTTACAATTCCACTTACTCCTCTGCAACTCCTCTTACTGTTGGGGTCCCCCAAGGTTCTGTCCTTGGACCACTACTATTCTCAATCTATACCTCCTCCCTGGGTCAGCTAATAGCCTCCCATGGCTTCCACTACCATTTCTATGCTGATGACACCCAAATCTACCTCTCTACCCCTCAGCTCACCCCATCAGTCTCCTCCCGCATTACTGATCTACTAACAGACATATCAGCCTGGATGTCTCACCACTTCCTCAAACTGAATCTATCTAAAACCGAGCTCATAATATTTCCTCCTCTACGTGCCTCTTCCCCAGAATTCTCTGTCAAGATCAATGGAATAACTATTAGTCCTTCCACACATGCCAGGGTGCTAGGGGTAACCCTGGACTCTGCACTGTCCTTTCAGGCTCACATCCAATCCCTGTCCAAATCATGCCGCCTTAACCTCCGCAACATCGCTAGAATACGGCCCTTTTTAACCAATGACACCACCAAGCTCTTAATTCACGCCCTGGTTATCTCTCGCCTCGACTATTGCAACTCCCTCCTCATTGGATTACCCTTACATAGATTATCCCCCCTTCAATCCATAATGAATGCAGCTGCAAGACTTATCCACCTTACCAACCGTTCAGTGTCCTCCAACCCTCTCTGCCAATCCCTTCATTGGCTTCCACTCACCCAACGAATAAAATTCAAAGTGCTAACAACAGTTTACAAAGCCATCCACAACTCTGCCCCCAGCTACATCACTAACCTGATCTCAAAATATCAACCTAGCCGCTCTCTTCGGTCCTCCCAAGACCTCCTGCTCTCTAGCTCCCTTGTCACCTCTTCCCATGCTCGCCTCCAGGATTTCTCCAGAGCTTCTCCCATTCTTTGGAACTCTCTACCCCAATCTGTCCGACTGTCCCCTAATCTATCCATCTTTAGACGATCCCTGAAAACCCTTCTCTTTAAAGAAGCCTACCCGGCTACTAACTAATAACGCTGTTTCTCTTGCTCCATCAGCTCATCCCCCACAGCTATTGCCTTTTGTATCAATTGACCCTCCCTTTTAGATTGTAAGCTCTAACGAGCAGGGCCCTCTGATTCCTTTTGTTCCAAATTGTAGTGTAACTGTAATGTCTGCCCTCATTTTGTTAAGCGCTGCGCAAACTGTTGGCGCTATATAAATCCTGTATAATAATAATAATAATAATAATAGAACCGATCCTGCGGGTGTTTCCACCTCCACAGTTCTGTGAGCTGCAAGGTCGAGGCCCAGGTGCACAGCTCAGAGCAGGATTGACGATTCGCATTCGAGGTGTCCAAGTCGCCATCCAGGATGCTGTTAAAATCCCCAGCCACAAAGATGCGCTGGGTCGAGAATTCGGCCAAACGATCATAAATGTGGTACAACACAGCACTAGAAAAAGGTGGGGGGACATACACGTTGACAAAAATAAACAGTTTACCCGCAATCTCAAGAGCTAGGATAACATATTGACCCTTGGGATCCGTTATAACCCTCTCAACACGACAGGGCAGGGCCCTATGTACCAAAATGGAGGTCCCCCTGGCGTAAGTGGAGTAGGTGGCGTGGAAGGTATGACTCACCCAGCGCCTGCGTAGTGCCAATACAGCACTCCCCGTCAGGTGAGTCTCCTGGAGGAAGACCACATGTGGTTTAGAGGATTGGAGATATTTGAATAGCAAAGCACGCTTGAACTTGCTATTTAGGCCCCGCACGTTCCAAGATAGCACCCTAATGCGGTCAGCCATAGCATTGGGAGAGAAAATGGGGCAGGAGAAATAGGAACAGCGGCGGGGGAGCCAGGGGCCAGATGAGAGACCAACCACGCCACCCCTCAGTATCTAGTGCAGGGAAGCAAGTAGCTCGGACAGCGACCCACAAGGAGTCAGCGACACACAGTGAAATAGCACATTGCACAATGAATAGTAAAACACAGTACGGGTATGCAGCCAAAAACCAAAAAAGAAAAAAAAGAAAAGACAATAAACAAGAACACATAGAAACCCCTGTCAGCCAGAGAGCAACAGTGCTACAGGCCAACTTCATCCCAAAAACCTAGAAGAAAAAAACAACACACTATCGACTAGGAAAATGCCCAGCCAATAGTAATCTGGCACTAGGCCAGGAGGGGAGTAGCCGGAGGGCTAACCAGAGGCAAGGCCGGCCGACGGTCCCAACAGTCCCAAGGACCAGGAACAGCAATCTTGTGGGAAAAGTCTAATAGAGGCCGTCACCAGCCCCAGCTCCAGGGACACATATGTAGAAAGGGGGAAAATAGCAAAAAACAAGGGCAAAAAATAAAACTACTCAGGGGCATTGATGTGGAGAGTCCGAGAGCATCCGGGGAGAGGGAGTCCCCTCCAGTCACAGTCCAATAAGACAACTCAAAAAGGGGGGACGGAGGGGGGAACAGGGAGTCCACCCAGCAAGGCCAACAGAGTAGGGACAAGGAAGCTCACCGCAGGCTGAGCAACCAAGCGTCCGCGTCATCAGGAGAATCAAAAAACTTGACAGAGCCAGCATGTTGCACACGGAGTCGGCTGGGATAGAGCATGGAATACTTGATTTCTTTTTCACGGAGCCTCCGCCGCACATCATTAAAGGTCTTCCTCTTTTTCTGAAGCTCTGCAGAGAAATCAGGGTATAGATGAACTGCAGCGTTTTCGTAAGGCAAAGTGTCATGCTTGCGGGCCTCACTCAGTATACGGTCCCTGTCACGATAGTTCAGGAAGCGGACCAAGAAGGGGCGAGGGGGGGCCCCAGGGATCACACGGCCTGTAGGGACTCTATGTGCCCTCTCAACGACATAGGTGGGAGCCAGGTCAGTAAGGTGCAGGAGGTCCTTGAAAAAACGTTCGGCAAAATCAGCAGGCCTATCCCCCTCAGCCCCTTCAGGCAGTCCCAGCACCCGCACATTATTCCGCCGCTGGCGGTTTTCGGCATCATCCGCCTTAGCTAATAGCATCTGAACTGTGTGCTGAAGGGAGGAAAGGGAGGCAGAGTGCTGGGTAGTGAGGTCCTCAGCCGAGGAGATACGCTGTTCAGTGTCCGTAAGCCTCCCCCTAATCTTGTCCAAGTCAGCCCGGATAAGGTTGCACTCCTCCGCCAAATAATCAATCCTGGCCAATAAGGAAGTCTTACTCTGCTCAATGGCAGATAAAATCATGACAGTGTCACTTGCCTGGACCGGGATGGATGCAGATGGAGCAGCAACAGATTCCGCCGGGAGCTCCATGTTGGTAAGTAGAGCGCGCAGGCCTTCCAAGATGGCGTCCGGAGGCACCGCCGGCGGGGAGGCCGGCTTCTGTTTCGCAGCGGCGGCCGCGGATTTGCCCTTCCCAGGCATGTCGGACGTAGCCCACGGGTGTCCCGACCCTCCACAGGTCCGGTAACGGCAGGTAGAAACGGGGTGAAGGATGAGAGAAACGAAGGATTAGTCAGGGTCCCCGGAGCTCCAGGCAGGCACGTCTGGTCCGCTCTACATCCGGTCACGCCCCCCGAGGTGGTACTCAGACACAGTATGTTTGAAGCACAGAAAAATCACATTTTTTTTTTTTTTTTGCTTTTTTATGCACAAGGAATGGTTTTCTTTTTTTCCTTTGATTTTATGTAAATTACGCGGTCTTTGACTCACGCAATGTACACATTTTTTTTGTCATTGCTGTCAAACCTATGACCAAGCTAAATGATAATGTTAATGCTAAACATACAGTATATAACAAAAAAAAAAAAACACAAATTAAAACAGTTATTCATTTATTAACCACTTTAGCCCCAATCCCATTTTTGACACTTTTTGTTCACAAGTTAAAATCAGTATTTTTTGCTAGAAAACTACTTAGAATCCCGAAACATTATATATGTTTTTTTTAGCAAAGACTCTGAAGAATAAAACGGCGGTCATTGCAATTTTTTTGTCACGCGGTATTTGCGCAGTGATCTTTCAAATGCCATTTGTTTGGAAAAATTACGAAAAATTATATTTCACTGCATTTAAAAAAAAACTAAACAGTAAAGTTAGCCCATTTTTTGTATATTGTGAAAGATGTCACGCCGAGTAAATAGATACCCAACACATTATGGTTTAAAATTGCACACAACCGCGGAATGGCGACAAACTACGGTCAATAAAAATCTCCATAGGCGAAGCTTTAAAAAATTTACCAGTTTAGAGTTAGAGTGAGGCTCTTTTTTTTTTCAAAATTATTGCTCTCTCTATCGATCGCGGCGACACCTCACATGTGTGGTTTGAACAGCGATTTCATTTGCGGCACAACTTCCGTATACGTTTTCTTTCGTGCACGAGCTCACGGCGACGGCAAAAAAAATTTTATTTTTTTATTTTAGCACAGGTTTTAAAAAAATAAATAAATCTGATCACTTTTATTGCTGTCACAAGCAATGTAAACATCCCTTGTGACAGCAATAGGCAGTGACAGGTACTCTTTATGGAGGGATCGGGGTCTAAAAGACTCCAAACCCCTCCACTACACATTTCCATGTATTTAACCACTTTCCCACTGCTCACATTGCGGCTACTGCAGCAATGTGGCTCGTTATCGTCCAGCGACGTAGACCTGTTTTCAGTCACAGCGGGAGTCGGGCCAGGGGAGGAGCGGTGGCGATTGCCGCCGCTCTTCCCCGATCGTCGGGGAATCGAGTGAGGAGATCCACCCGCTTGTGTAAACAGAGCAGGCGGATCTCCTAAGTGACAAACAGTGACAGATTGCAGTGTTCAGCATAGCTGAACCTGCGATCTGTCCCTGTGTCACTCAGTCACCCCCCCCCCCCCCACATGTCAGTAAGCACCAGGCATACATTAACCCATCCCTCTCCAATAAAATTAACCCCTTCCCTACCAGTGTCATTTTTAGAGTAACAGTGCATATATATATATATATATATATATATATATATATATATATATATATATATATATATATATATATATATATATATATATATATATATAGCACTGATTACTGCAGTAATGTCACTGGTACCCCCAAAAGTGTCAAAAATGTCATTCAAGGGTCCGATCTGTCCGCTGCAATGTCGCAGTCCCGCAAAAAAAAAAAAAAATCGCAGATCGCCTCCATTACGCGTTAAAAAAAAACACCAAAAATGACAGAAATCTTTCCCTTAGTTAGTAAACGCAATAACTTTTGCGCAAACCAATCAAAATACGCTTATCGTGATTATTTTTACCAAACGAGGTAGCAGAAAACAAATTGGCCAAAAATATTAAAAAAAAAAATAGGATTTTTACCTTTTTTTGGGGGGGAATTTCATATAAAAAAATGTTAAAAATATTGTTATTTTTTCAAAATAAACGCTCTTTTTTTGTTTATAGCCCATGATCAAAAAAAAATCGCACAGGTGATCAAATACCACCAAAAGAAAGCTCTGTTTGTGGGAAAAAAAGGACGTAAATTTTGTTTGGGTACGGCGTCGCAGGACCGCGCAATTGTCAGTTAAAGTCGCACAGCGCCGAATCACAAAAAGTGGCCCAGACGCAAGACAGCAAAATCCTCCGGTGGTAAAGTGGTTAAAATGCCGAAAACTGACATTTTTGAATACATTCACTTTTTAAATCCGGTGCCTTTAGCAGCCTAGTAAACCGGATGTGACGTCATGGACGCCGCCTCCGGGTTTCGTCATCGGAGACCCGATCCAAGCCGCATCTGGCTTTGTTCGGGACTCCATCCAGCCGGCGGATGAACCGGCTGGCTGCTCGGGTCTCCCGGAGAGACGGGACACCGGGGCAGAGCCGCGGCGGGAGGGGGGCATCCCCTCCCACTCGCTGGGGTAACGATTGAGCGGATCCCAGCTCTACAAAAAGGGTACCGGGCTGATGCCTCTAGCTAGAGGCATCACCCCGGTACAACCACTTTAAAGTCAGCCGACGTAGGTCTACGTGGCTGGTCGTTAAGTGCTTAATTTTGATAAACATTTTTTAATGCAGATAATGTAAGTTCCATGGTGTCTGCCTCTTGCAATCCCCTGTACAGCAACATACAGACTAGGCGAGAAAGGGACAATCACGTGTGCTGCATGCAAATGTGGTGACAGGAAGAGACCAGAGGGAGTAAAGCTTTGAGCACTGCTGGTCTAGCTCTATGTTTTACAGTGCGACCTGTTATATTGTTTTTGGAACTACTCAAAATAGTTATATCCCTGTGTCCCAGAGCATAGGGTAAACGATTGTTCCAATACCAGAGGGCTAGGAAATGTAAGGAAAGGGTTGCCCCTACTCCCAACCAGGCCAGGTCAATAAAAGGATAAAGGGGGGCCTCAGCCTACATGTCTCCACCAAACCACACACCCTGATGCATTTTTCTCGCCCACCAGGGCTTAGTCATACAGCCTATGACTAAGCCAGGGGCGTAACTACAGGGGTTGCAGGGATTGCAATTGCCTGTGCATCACCCCTGTAGACCTGGATAGAGGGGGGGGGGGCAGCATGTAGAGAAGTCACTGTCCTTTTTCCTTCTGTAGCTGCACACGGTGCAGATCGCAAGTGAACGATCACTGATATAATGTGTGAATAATAAATCTTCATTTTTTTAGAAATATTTTTTATTATAAAAGTAAAAGAGGGCAACACTACTGCGATATTTGACACGGTTTTTGATAAACCAATGCATGAATATCTGGTTCGATGGCTGTAGTAGCAATCCTCAATGAATTGTCAAGGTGCTCATCAGATATTTTTGTTCTAATTTTTGTCTTTCGTGTGCTTCATCCTTTAAAATAGTTGCTCACAAATATAGATGCTGAAAACTGACGACATTAATACGGTGTGATTGTGAAGGGTGTGATATTTTTCTTCAGAAAGATAAAACTCATAAAAGTCCATTAATAAGACTCAAGTCAAATTTTTCTTCGGGATGTGCTCACAAAGTGTAAATGCATTTTAGAAAAAAAAAAAAAAGTCCAAAAAGAAGTCAACATTTTTAGGTAGTTTTACAATTTTGTGTTGGGCCGCATTCCTAGATATCTTGGGCCGCAGGTTGGAGACCCCTGTAATACGGTGGCAGTACCTGGAAAGCTTTTAAAATGGCAGATAAATAGCCTTTTAAAGCCTCATACACACGCAACGATTGTTGGCCGTGAATTTTCGGCCAACGTCCGGTCGGCCGATTTTCAGCTTGTTAGCATGATGCTTCCGACAACCGACTGCGGCTTTTCGGCCGAACAAAATCTGGTGTGCATGCTATAACATTTTTTGTTGGCCGTCACCACAACAGACGATTTTTCGTCAGTCAGTACAGATTTCGGCAGACAAAAATCTGATGAGCAAGACTGGGCATGCTCAGAGAAGAAAAAAACACACGGAAAGTAAACCAGCACATGACATCACTTCTGAAGTTGGTTTTTGTTGGCCAAGTGCAAGTCTAGAGCACATTTCAACCAACACAACAGCACTGGACAAAAGATGGCCGATCGGTCGGCCAACAATCGTTGCGTGTGTACGAGGCATTAGACAAAATGGTAGATTCTGTGGTACTACAAAGACCATGACAGCCTAGCTGCGCAGTTGAGGCCCCCACCTTCTCTCTTATATTGGCCCCCACCTTCTTTCTCACAGTTTTCCTCATTGGCCCTTCCAAAAAAACTAATGAGAATACAGATAAGCCAGAAGTGAAGGCCAGGGATGTAATTTCTACACACAGATGTGCGGAGACATAGGGAGGAGGAGGATTGTATTGTTTTACTGTGAAGCTAGTTAGGGAAATATGTATCTGTGACGTAACTTCTGTTTCATATATGTGATGTGCCCGCTCTTTCATTCACTTAGCAAGCGGGCATTAGCCGGGCTAAGCCATTTTCGCTAGCGAATAAAAAAAGGTTTGATTCCGAAGCTTGAGTCCAAGAAATTCATTCTGGGTTTCCGCAACAATACAACAATGTCTCCAAAGCTATGAAATAAAGACCGGTCTGGGTGGAGTATAAAATTCACATCATCATCATCTAACAAAGAATTTTCCCAACAAAATGCACAGCTGACAAAGAAATGCCCAAAAGCTTTTTCTGTAAAACCTTCTTCCTCTCTTGGCCTTGTTTTAATATTGATCTGTGAATAGCTGGCAATTGTTTTCAGTATTCCACATTGCTAACATTCTCTGAAAAGGATTCATAATTCAGTCCTTATAGAAAGATGACCTTTATTAGGGTACCAAGTCTTTTGCAGTCCAGATATCAAGGGGTAAGCACTCCTGTGAAACTCCGGGGCTTCTTTATGTAGCCTTCATTTTACAGCTTAATTACACTGGCTGACATAAATCAATTATTTCTCCTGTTTTAAGCAACAATGCAGCTCATTCTTATGTGCTGGGTTTGTGGCCTTTGGTACCAAGAAGGCTTGGCTCTTCAAAGTTTTATGAGTGTGCAGTAAACACCGCTGCTTACAGAAGCTTCCCCAAGCTTTAGGAGAGGAGGTTATGCTTTCTTGAACTTCTCCTGACCTCTGACTGCCCTTGTCCCTCTTCACCAGTTCACAGAGTGTGCTGGAGAGGGCAACATCTAGAATTGAACTTCGCCTGAACCTGCAACATAGCATTGGACTCCCTGAGACCAGCCACGGAAACAATCCCTCAAATGTCCAATGTCAGAGATAGAACTGGGGTGCAGCGGGCACTTTGTCCGTGTATTTATTTCTTTCAGACATTAAGGACATTCGGTAATGCATTCCTGCTATTTTTCTATTATAAGTAGAATGATTCTAATGCAATAATTAAAAGCAGAACACCAGGAATTGGAGCACTTTTACAAATTGAATGGGTTTTGAAGGGGTAAGTCCAATGAGATGTATGCCACTTTGTAGACTTTTCTTTTTTACTATTTATATTTTTGCTGAGCACAGATAGTCCAGCTATTGCTATACATTAGCGCACACATGCAAAAGAAATGACTATCAAATATGAAGACAATCCATAAATAAAAATGGGGATTTAGTCCCACCATATGGCCATATCGTGCTCAAGCACACCACTGCGTTAAAGTACCCCATTTATGGATTGTCTCCATACTTGATTGTGTGGTTTGGTGGAGACATGTAGGCTGAGGCCCCCATTTATCCTTTATTGACCTGGCCTGGTTGGGAGTAGGGGCAACCCTTTCCTTACATTTCCTAGCCCTCTGGTATTGGAACAATCGTTTACCCTATGCTCTGGGACACAGGGATATAACTATTTTGAGTAGTTCCAAAAACAATATAACAGGTCACACTGTAAAACATAGAGCTAGATCAGCAGTGCTCAACGCTTTACTCCCTCTGGTCTCTTCCTGTCACCACATTTGCATGCAGCACACGTGATTGTCCCTTTCTCACCCAGTCTGTATGTTGCTGTACAGGGGATTACAAGAGGCAGACACCATGGAACTTACATTATCTGCATTAAATAATGTTTACCAAAATTAACCACTTAACGACCAGCCACATAGACCTACGTCGGCTGACTTTAAAGTGGTTGTACCGGGGTGATGCCTCTAGCTAGAGGCATCAACCCGTTACCCTTTTTTAGAGCTGGGATCCACTCAATCGTTACCCCAGCGAGTGGGAGGGGACCCCCGATCTCCCGCCGCGGCTCTGCCCCGGTCTCCCGTCCCCCTGGGAGACCCAAGCAACCAGCCGGTGCATCCACTGGCTGGATGGAGTCCGGAACAAAGCCAAATGCGGCTTAGATCGGGTCTCTGATGACGTAACCCAGAGGCGGCGTCCATGACATCACATCCGTTTACTAGGCTGCTAAAGGCGCCGGATTTAAAAAGTGAATGTATTCAAAAATGCCAGTTTTTGGCGTTTTAAATACATGGAAGTGTAGTGGAGAGGTTTGGAGTCTTTTAGACCCCGATCCCTCCATAAAGAGTACCTGTCACTGCCTATTGCTGTCACAAGGGATGTTTACATTCCTTTCTTTGGCATGGTTGCGCTATTCTTTTTTAATATGCATGTCGCTTGGTCCATAGCTGCACCGGCTTTAGATATACATGTTCAGGGTTTGCTCCCCCAATTTTTTGCTTGGTTATTATGTATTCGGTCTGACCAGACTTCTGGGGTTGAGCACCCCCCCCCCCCACACGCACCTGTACTCTATCAGTGTCCACTATCAAGTAGATATAGGAGGAGTCCCCTTGTAGTGCAGTCGCACATCTCTCCCAGCAAGGAGTGTTGTCTCCAAGGGTTAGAGAGGCTGGATTCATCCTTTTTTATGGATAGTGTAGGACCCACTGGCAATGGGGTACTTTGACGTAGTGGTGGGCTTGAGCACGATATGGCCATATGGTGGGACTAAATCCCCATTTTTATTTATGGATTGTCTCCATATTTGATAGTCATTTCTTTTGCATGTGTGCACTATTCTTTTTTAATATGCATGTCGCTTGGTTCATAGCTGCACCAGCTTTAGAAATACATGTTCAGGGTTTGCTCCCCCAACTTTTTTCTGGTTTATTATGTATTCAGTCTGACCAGACTTCTGGGGTTGAGCACCCCACCCCCCACACACACCTGTACTCTATCAGTGTCCACTATCAAGTAGATATAGGAGGAGTCCCCTTGTAGTGCAGTCGCACATCTCTCCCAGCAAGGAGTGTTGTCTCCAAGGGTTAGAGAGGCTGGATTCATCCTTTTTTATGGATAGTGTAGGACCCACTGGCAATGGGGTACTTTGACATAGTGGTGGGCTTGAGCACGATATGGCCATATGGTGGGACCAAATCCCCATTTTTATTTATGGATTGTCTTCATATTTGATAGTCATTTCTTTTGCATGTGTGTGCTATTCTTTTTAAATATGCATGTCGCTTGGTCCATAGCTCCACCAGCTTTAGAAATGCATGTTCAGGGTTTGCTCCCCCAACTTTTTGCTTGTTTATTGTTATACATTGATTAGCCATACCATTAGGACTATTGACAGGTAAAATGAATAACATTGATTATATTGTTACAATGGCATCTAAAAGGGTGTGGGAAATATTGGACAGCAGGTGAAGAGGTCGTCCCTGAAACTGATGTGTTGAAAGCAGAAAAAAAAGGGCAAATGTAAGGCCCCTTTCACACAGGCAAACCGTTCAGATCCGCCTGTCCGTTTTTTTTGGTGAATCTGAACGGTTCCCCCATGCATTCCTATGGGGCATCGGATGTCAGCGGAGACATGTCCGCTGACATCCGACTGGCCGGAGGCACGATGACATCACTCCCCCGCATGCACACGTGAGCCGCCGCTCACGGCACAGGGCTCTGAAGGAACGGCACGGGTGGCCGTTCCTTCCGAGTGCATGCGCCGATGACGTCATTGAATGCAAGAAAAGTAAATATCTCCTAAACGGTGCAGGTTTAGGAGATATTTACAGTACCTATAGGTAAGCCTTATTATAGGCATACCTATAGGTACAACTTACAGAGGGGGGGTTTACAACCTCTTTAAAGGATAAGTTCACTTTTTAGAAAAAAATAAATGCACATTTTTTTGCAGGTAAAAAATTGTGCATTTATTTTTTATTGTTTTTGGAGCCTGTAAAGCGTTGCAGATTGCTGGTGCCATGCAGGTCACCTTCAGATCTGTCAGTGTTATCTGTGTGCTCATACATCCCGAATGGGGATTCATTGAGAACTACAAGGCGACAGCCTCAGAGGTGTGTGAATGAATGACGCGGACCCGTGTGGAGCCCTGCACGGACGGGTTGCTTTTAAAAAGTGACAGCTAGTAAAGGGAACTTCTCCCCGTACTGATGTCACACAAAGTGCAAGCATCTGGCAGTGGCTGCAGCATTGGGAACATGTAACATGTTCCCATAGGTGAACTTATCTTTTAATGAAGGAACCAAAAGAAAGGTTCCAGAACACAGAGTTGATTGCCGTTTGTTGCATATGGGTCTGCATAGTCGCATACTGGTCAGGGTGCAGATACTGACCCATGTTCACAGTAAAAAAAAGCACCAACATTGGAAACATGAGCATCAGAACTGGACCATGGAACAATGGAAGAATGTGGCCTGGTCTGACGAAATCAAGCAGTTTGAGTTGACTTGGCCTCCACATTCTCCAAATCTCAATCCAATCAAGCATCTATGGTATGTGCTGGAAAAAACAAGTCCAATTCATAAAGGCCCACCTTGCAGTTTACAGGACTTAAAGGATATGCTACTGACGGCTTGGTGCCAGATACCACAGCAGGCTAGAGGTCTAGTGGAGTAAATGCCTCGATGAGTTACGCTGGGTGATCAATGTTTAGGTTGATTACTGTACTTCTGGTGCTCTGATAATGAACCTTTGAGCCTCCAACACAGTAGCTGCAGTCATTTGCAGCCCCTCTGCCCAATCACGGAAGGCTTTGTATCATGTGAATGCATTCCCAAAAAGTTATCTGTGAATGGGCAGTGGAGTAGAAGGGCTGGCAGAACAGCTTATGTGTAGCAGAGGGCATCTCTCCCATCCAATGCGCCAGGGGTATAACAATAACCATACACCCAACACACAGACAAAATGCAAACAGTAAATAAAAAAGATAAGACCATGAGGTGGCATACATCTGGTTGGATTAAACCCTTACAAAACAGCATTGCACTTTAAAGTCCAACTTTGAAATGTGAAAATCCCCCCCCCCCCTACAGTGGGAGAGTAAAAGCATTTTACTTACCCGAACCTCCACTTTCCCAGCAGACAGCACTTCACCATGCTTCAGAGGCAGACTGTCCCTTAGCTTTGTCAAATTAAAGAAAGGCTATGGACACCCCACATCGGTCTTGATGATGTCTGCTGCGGCCAGGGCCATCTTTAATATTGATTTGACCATGGGTGAACATGTTCTTGGGCCCTCCCAAATCCACTTAACTATTTGCGGGCAGTGCGGGCTCAAGGGGCAGCTACTTTGGGCCCCACAACAATGACTGGGCCCGGGGCAGCTGTCCCTTTTGCCCTGCCTTAAAGACAGCCCTGGCTGCGGCATAGGGGAGAAAACACTGTGGGGACCGGATTGGGAACTGCAATGGGAGAATTTTCAAGTTTCCTGGAGTTCAGTTTTAGGTTGCCATGCAATCTGTCAAATGTCTTAGATCACAGATAGTATGTCCCTGTTTTTATTTATTTCAGGCATTAAATTAGGAAATGTATTAATATGTATGCCATATTTCCCAGCCTTATATTCCCTACCATTATAGGATGATTCCAATGCATTTAAGTAGAACTATAGGCATTTTTTTTTTTTGGATAAAGCAAGGGAGGGTTATAACCCTTTTCAGATTTTTTTTTTTTTAACCATCTGTGTCCCATTGGGGAGATTTCCCTTCACTTTCTGTCCCATTGCCAAACAGGAAAAAAAAAGTAAATCCCTGCAAATTATGGGAATTCCTTGGGGACCCCCAGGTCACTGGAACTAGTATCCCCATTGGAAGATTACCCCTGCATTACTTTTCTGGGGACATCCCAAAATGTGTGATTTTCTTTTACTTTCACTTTTAATAATAATGGTTAATAGGAAAAATAGAGATCGAATCTCCTTAAAGGGGGCACAGACAGAAATAAAAACTGACAAGCATTCTAATGCCTCTTCACTCTATCCAAAACTAGAACACGATTTCCCATGTTGCAGAAAGTGGGGTGCAGAGTGCAGTTTGACCTTGTATTTGTATCAGAAAGTATATTTTTGTCATCGGTAAAGAAAAAAAGTTGTGATAGCGCTACCCAATAGTGAACAATCAATCATTCAATAATAAAATCCTGTGCTATACAAATACAAAAAAAACACATATTAGGTAAATAAAGTCCCAACAGTCCACACAAAGTGCTCTAATTCATCATCATATTTCAATAGGTGCTCCACCCACCAGGTGAAATACTGACAAACTAAGGACAAGACCCTCAAAAGGGCCAACACAGCATAATGGTAATCAATCCTGTACACCAGATAGTGGGTCCTCTACTCGCTTCCTACTCTGATTATGGAACTTCCCCAGCTGGAATGACTTCACAGAACTCTCAGAATAAAGGAAACAATCTCCAATGTGCAGGATCGCCTTTAAAATGCATAAGAGAATACCAGCCAAGCTTAAGGAAATGCACTCACATTTATTCAGTTAAAAACAAGCAATATGATGTAACAGAGTAAGTGTCTGTTCACATTAGGGCAACACGACTTCGGGCGAGTTATGCCATCGCCCGTGCACCGCGACTTTGGCGCGGCTTGCAACTACTTCACATAATGGAAGTCAATGCAAGTCGCCCCGAAGTAGTGCAGGAACATTTTTCGCCCCGAAGTAGTGCAGGAACATTTTTCTAAGTCGGAGCAACTTGAGTCGCTCCTATTAGAACGGTTCCAATTGCACAGCACGGTCCGCTACTTGCCAGGCGACCAAGTCGCCTAACAAGTCGGAACAGTGTGAACCGGTTTTCCGTGAGAATTACCTACCCGTGAGAAAAACCTACCCCTCGTCACTTCCGGTACTCCGCACTGTATGTAATGCAGCGGGTACATTAAAACAGCTGTGCTGAAATACGAGTGATCTCCGCTCCTGTCCCGGTCACTTCCCTGCTCTCGGATAGTAAATATAAAAGCGGCGGCGGCTGTATGAAAACATAAATCACTGAGCCGAAAGCCGCTTTTATATTTACTTGCCGAGAGCAGGGAAGTGACCGGGACAGGAGCGGGGATGACTCGTATGTCAGCACAGCTGTTTTAGGTAAGTGCCGCGTCGGTAGGTTTTTTTCACGGTACACCGTGCTCGTTTTATACTAGTGCGCATGCGCACTAGTAAGCTCCTCTGTTCTGCCATTAGGTATCCGGCGCTCTGAGCATGCGCACTGCTGCGCTGCTCAGATGCTTCTGGCCGGAAGTGACGAGGGGTAGGTAATTCTCACAGGGTAGGTAATTCTCACGGAACACCGGCACTAATGGGGTCTCACAGTATCCAGATCAAGTAATGATACATTCCGCCTGGCTTCCCCTTTACGTGTTACACCACTCTCCCATTCAGAAGAATAGAGAGCGAGCGTATAGATATACCCATGAAGACAGGGCAAGGCAGACCAAAAAGTGAAAAACAGCTCCAAGCACTGGGACATTTCTCTTGACGCTATGTAATTCCAGCATTTAGGAGACACCAGACAGTGGGGAACCACTGACGCAAGACTGTCTTCTATGTATTTAACCAATAAGCACCAATGGTTTGTCTTTCTAAGCTCCCACCAGCAAAAGGGGCTCTGATGGAGGTGGTAGTGATGAATAAAGTTGCAGGAGACTGACCAATAAGGTTGATTTTATTACAACATTCAGTCTTTTTTGGTATGAGTCCATCAGCATGGCACATCTTTGACTTGACAATATGTGCCCATTCTATGCAAAAACGCTCCAAATCTGTCAGATTGCGAGGGCATCTCCTGTGCACAGCCCTCTAAAGGTCACAGATTTTCAATTAGATTCAGGTCTGGGCTCTAGATGGTCCATTCCAAAATCTTCTTCTGGTAAAGCCATTCCTTTGTTTATTTGGATGTATGCTTTGGGTCGTTGTCATGCTGAAAGATGAAGTTCTCTTCATGTTCAGCTTTCCAGCAGAAGCCTGAAGGTTTTGTGCCAATATTGACTGGTATTTGGAACTGTTCATAATTCCCTCTACCTGTTCCAGCTTAAGAACAACAGCCCCGAAGCATGATGCTGCCACCACCATGCTTCACTGTGGGTATGATGTTCTTTTGGTGATGTGTAGTGTTTTTACGCCTAACATATCTTTTGGAATAATGGCCAAAAAGTTCAACTTTGGTTTCATCAGACCATAACACATTTTTCCACATGCTTTTGGGAGGCTTCAGATGTGTTTTTGAAAAATTTAGCTGGGCTTGGATGTTTTTATTCCTAAGAAAAGGCTTCCATCTTGCCACTCTACCCCATAGCCCAGACATATGAAGAATACGGCAGATTGTTGTCACATGTACCACACAGTCACTACTTGCCAAATATTCCTGCAGCTCCTTTAATGTTGCAGTAGGCCTCTTGGTAGCCTCCCCAACCAGTTTTCTTCTCGTCTTTTCATCAATTTTGGAGGGATGTCCAGTTGTTCACTGCTATTTTCTCCACTTGATGACTGCCTTCACTGTGATCCATGGTATATCTAATGCCTTTGAAATTATTTTGTAGCCTCCTCCTGACTAATACCTTTAAACAATAAGATCCCTCCTATGCTTTGGAATCTCTCTGCTGACCATGGCATTTGTTGTAGGATGCGACTAAGAAAATGTCAGGAAAGACCTACTAGAACAGCTGAACTTTATTTGGGGTAAATCAGAGGAACCTTAACCACTTTGCCGCTCTACTGCGGCAAAGTGGCTCGATAACGTCTTGCGACGTAGAGCTACGTCGCCAGACATTCCCCTCTCTCCCGCTGTATTTAGTCCCAGTGGGAGTCGGGCCAGGGGAGGAGCGGCGGCAATCGCCGCTGCTCTTCCCCGGTCGGGGAATCGAGTGTGGAGATCCGCCTGCTTGTGTAAACACAAGCGGGCGTATCTCCTAAGTCACAGGCAGGGTCAGATTGCAGGGTTCAGCATAGCTGAACCTGCGATCTGTCCTTGTGTCACATAGTCCCCTCCCCCCACACACGTCAGTAAGCACCAGGCATACATTAACCCCTCCCTCTCCAATAAAAATTAACCCCTTCCCTGCCAGTGTCATTTTTACAGTAACAGTGCATATTTATAGCACTGATTACTGTAGAAATGTCACTGGTACCCCCAAAAGTGTCAAAAATGTCAGTCAAGGGTCCGATCCGTTTGCCGCAATGTCGCAGTCCCGCAAAAAAAAAAAAAAAAAAAAAAAAAATTGCGGATCGCCGCCATTACTCGTTAAAAAAAAAAAAAAAACACCAAAAACGACATAAAATCTTTCCCTTAGTTAGTAAACGCAATAACTTTTGCGCAAACCAATCAAAATACGCTTATTGCGATTTTTTTTTACCAAAAATATGTAGCAGAAAACAAATTGGCCTAAAATTATAAAAAATTTTGATTTTTAAATTTTGAGGGGGAATTTCATATAAAAAAATGTGAAAAATATTGTTATTTTTTCAAAATTGTCACTTTTTGTTTATAGTGCAAAAAGTAAAAATTGCACAGGTGATCAAATACCACCAAAAGAAAGCTCTGTTTGTGGGGAAAAAAAGGACGTAAATTTCGTTTGGGTACAGCGTTGCATGACCGCGCAATTGTCCGTTAAATTCGCACAGTGCCAAATCGCAAAAAAGTGGCCCAGACGCAAGACAGCAAAATCCTCCGGTGGTAACGTGGTTAAATGATGGCAGGTGTGTACTGACTCCAATTTAAACATGAGCTTGAATGGGATTGCTTAATTCTTAACACAGCTACATCCACAGTTAGAGGGTGTGCACACTTATGCAACCACATTATTTTTGTTTTTCATTCTTTACTCCCCTCCCCCTTGTACAGTTTAAAGGTCACATTAAAGGTGGAAAAGGTTCTGAAATTATTTGTCTTTGTCTCATTTTTTTACATCACAGAAACCTGCCACACCAGGGTGTGTAGGTTTTTATATTCACTTATATTCACTGAGCCTAATGGAGTTTATGATCAGTAATGCCTGTGTAGAAGACATACAGAGGATGTCCAAAACTATTAAACAACATTGCAGACAAGACATCTTCCCTGAATAGAAGTGAACCAAGTAGATCACAATGGCTGGCTTTAAAATGCATTGTTGCACTTCATATATCCATCAATGGATGCAGAGGGGTCATTAGTTCAGCCATGTCATTGTCTGGATTATACACTGTTGCTGGCGTCTTCTAAGAAGCCAATTTAGGGACAGCAAACAATAAATTTCACTGTATGTGTACTTGTATTTACAAATTTGAAGAATATGAATTTTGTTATTAACCATTTCCGGACCAGAAGGATTTACCCCTTTAACCACTTAAGCCCCGGAAGATTTTACCCCCTTCCTGACCAGGGCCTATTTTGCGATTCGGCACTGCATGACTTTAACGGACAATTGCGCGGTCGTGTGACACTGTACCCAAATGAAATTGACGTCCTTTTTTTCCCACAAACAGAGCTTTCTTTTGGTGGTATTTGATCACCTGTGCGATTTTTGATCATGCGCTAAAAACAAAAAAAGAGCGACAATTTTGCAAAAATAATATTTTTCACATTTTTTTTATATTTTTTTAACATTTTAGGCCAATTTGTTTTCGGATACATATGTTTGGTAAAAAAGAAAAAAAAATTGCAAAAAGCGTATTTTGATTGGTTTGCGCAAAAGTTATTGCGTTTACTAACTAAGGGAAAGATTTTTGTCATTTTTATTGTTTTTTTTTTTTTTTTTTACGAGTAATGGCGGCGATCTGCAATTTTTTTTGCGGGACTGCGACATAGCTGTGGACAGATAGGACCCTTGACTGACATTTGACACTTTTGGGGGTACCAGTGACATTACTACAGTAATCAGTGCTATACATATGCACTGTTACTGTAAAAATGACACTGGGAGGGAAAGGGTTAACTTTATTGGAGAGGGAGGGGTTAAGTGTGTCCCTAGGTGCGTGCTTCTAACTGTGATTGGATGTGGCTGTGTGTGTGTAACAGCAGAGATCAACGGTCCTACATAGCAGGACCGTATGATCTGTGCTGTTACACAGGGGAGAGTGACAGGCGGCTGTGTTTACATTAGCCGCCTGCCTTTCTCCCGCTGTATCCGACGATCGCGAGTGACCGGCGGACCCACGCGTGGGCTGCTTAGGAAACGAGCGGGGGCTGACCGCCGCCGTATATAGTCGGGGGCGGCGGTCGGCAAGTGGTTAATGACCAGGCCATTTTTTGCGATACGGTACTGCAATACTTTAACTGACAATTGCTGCGCTTTAAACAAAAAAGGAGCAACAATTCTGAAAAGAAAAAAAAAAAACAATGTTTTTTAAATTCTGCTATAACATTCCCAATTAAAAAAAAATTTAAAGAATCAAAATTTTTCATCAGGACAATTTGTATCCTGCTACATTTTTTTGGTAAAAAAAATCCCAATAAGTGCATATTGATTGGTTTGCACAAAAGTTATCGCGTCTACAATTTAGGGGAAAGATTTATGTCATTTTTATTTATTTATTTTTACTAGTAATGGCAGTGATCAGCGATTTTTAGCGGGACTGCCATTGTGGCAGACAGATCGGATACCTGACATTTTTGACATTTTGGGGGGGGACCAGTGACATTACTACAGTAATCAGTGCTAAAAATATGTACTGTTAAATGTAAAAATGACACTGACAGGGAAGGGTTTAACATCAGGGGCGATCAATGGGTTAAATGTGTCCCTAGGGGGTGCTTTCTAACTGTGTGGTGGATGGACTTGCTGCATGAACACAGGGACCTGTGTTCCTAAATAAGAGGAACACAGGATTCCTCTGTTCATAACTGACAGAACATCGGTCTGCCGTGTTTACAACGGCAGACCGCTGTTCTGTCTCCATGGGGAGCGACCGCGGGTGCCCGGTGGCAATCGTGGCCACCGGACCCACTGATTGGCTCCTCTGTGGCCAATGGGTATGCATGCCCCCGGCAAGCGGTCCCGCAAATGTTGTTTCGCGGGACAGAGATGACCTCTCTGTCCCGCGGCTGGTTGGCAAGTGGTTAAAGCTGAACTTCAGGGAAAGGTAAAAATCCCCCCTTGCAGTAGCTCTATTCCTTCACTGCACAATTTAATGATCAGTTAGGTCTAGGAGAACAAAAAAAGCATGTTTACTTGCTCCTCTGGGTTCCCTCAATGCTGTAGGACCAGTCCCTGCAGCCTATACTTCCCTATGCCCTGACATCATCATGACCAATGCAGGATCCTTAGGAACAGTCCAACACTTGCTGTAGAACTGGAGGATCAGGTAAGTAAAATTGCCATTTCTGTCCCATAGACCTATACAGGCGTTTAACCCTTGTAGCGTGGGGGGCAATCCCACTACATAGGACAATTTATATTTTTCCTGGAGTTCAGCTTTTTGTTACATAGGCTGAAAAAAATAAATAAAAGACACAAATCCATCTAGTTTAATAAACAGATAAACAGCAAAACTCCATCTATAACATCCTATACCCAAAGTAAGTAGATCCAGAGGAAGGCAATAAAAACCCTATAAAACATGATCCAATTTGCTTCAGTGGGGAAAAAAAAATAAATTCCTTTTTGAAACCCCAGAAGACAAACAGATATTCCCTGGATCAACAATCATTCATGTTATTATCTATACATTTTAGAATCCATTTATAGTTTGTGCATTTAGGAATGCATCCAGCTTGTTTTAAAGCAATATAATGAGTTGGGCAGAACTAGTCCTTGAAGTCTATTTCACGTTTTCATAGCTCTTTCTGTGAAGAAGCCTTTCCGTATGTTGAGGTTAAATCTCTGTTCCTCAAGACGTAAACTCTTCTTGATGTAGCATATTTTCCCTTTGTAATTACACTAAAGTGGATAACTCTACACCAAGTTCACTATATGGAGCATTTAATATATTAACCACTTACCGCAAATTGACGTAGACCTACGTCGGCTGCAATAAGTGGCTGTACTGGGGTGACGCCTGCAGCTAGAGGCATCATCCCGGTACCAATTTTTAGAGGCGGCAGTCGGCTTTGAGGCAGTAACGACCTATGCGGCTCGGGAGACGCTCGATCGTTACCCCAGCGAGCAGGAGGGGCACGGGGGTGGAGTGGTGAAGTCATGATTTCCACTGTGTCCAATCAGAAAACACTATGCTTCTATGCTGTGAATAACGCCTGTGCCAAGCAAGTGACCAATCTCCTGTAAATACTGAATTCAGAAGGGCAGGCATTTAGCATGAGACCTGGAAACAGTGGCAATCACTATAATAGCAGTGACTACTACACTTATTCTTGCTTTTATACCTGTCACACCGGTATGGCATATGCATACTTGCATTGCTCCAAGCTGGACCAATGTAAATATGCAAAAAAATTCCATGCCTGGACTTCAGTGGTTATCCGAATTGAGGATGTTGACCTGACCTGGTAAATAACTGAATGTAAGAAAACACGCATTTCAATTTCAATGAAAGTTGCACATAAAAAGACTAATGGTATACACTGCCTGGCAAAAAAAAGTCGCCACCTGGAATTACTAAGCAACTAACTAAACCAGTGGTTCTTAACCTTGTTGGAGGTACTGAACCCCACCAGTTTCATATGCGCATTCACCGAACCCTTCTTAAATGGAAAAAGAAAATATAATTTTTTCAAATTCAAAACATAGGTATATATTATTTTAGGTATATATTTATACATAGGTGCACAAAATGAACAAAACCATTAAGAACAAAGAACGCCTGGCCTGTCTCCCCCCCCCCCCCACCACCACCACTCTACAGTGGGCGACGCCGGCTCCGGCTGGATCGGATTCGGCCGGGAGCCGAGCTGCACAGCCAGCTGTGTGAGTGAGCCAGGGGCAGAGAGAGCTGCGAATGCGAGCAGACTCAGCGGGTGGCGCCGGCCAGCCTATCATGACAGAGTGAGTGACATGACACTGCGGAGCGGATGCGCCCCCCCCCCCCCAGATGGTGCGGCCGCCCCCCCCCCGCGCTACGCCACTGGATGTTATGTATTTCCATGATGACAGTGCGGAGTGGGAGCGGAAGGACATGCCCGAAACTGGAGAAATAGTCCCTGACAGCGAAGTGGTACTAGCGGAGGGTGTGCCGAACCCTCGAGACTGACCCACCGAACCCCAGTTAAGAATCACTGAACTAAACTAACCATATAGTAACTATCCTATTGGATAATTACTGCATGTGCCCAAAGAATGAGGTAAGCTGACTACCTGAATATACTGAATGACCAGATTATTCCATCAATGGATTTTTTCTTCCCTGATGGCACGGGCATATTCCAAGATGACAATGCCAGGATTCATCGGGCTCAAATTGTGAAAGAGTGGTTCAGGGAGCCTGAGACATAATTTTCACACATGGATTGGCTACCACAGAATCCAGAACTTACCCCATTGAGAATTTTTTGGATGTGCTGGAGAAGGCTTTCCGTAGTGGTCCGACTCTACCATCAATACAAGATCTTGGTGAAAAAATAATGCAACACCGGATGGAAATAAATCGTGTGACATTGCAGATTCTTATCGAAACAATGCTACAGTGAATGCATGCTGTAATCAAACCCAACGAAATATTAGAGTGTGTGACCTTTTTTGGTGGTGACTTTTTTGGCCAGGCAGTGTATTTATAATTGTAAAAACTGTGATCAGGCATTGCTTCCAGATACAGTAGGAGCAGCTGAAAAGCCCCATTCTTTGAGGATTATGGCTGATTGATACATCTGTTTCTGCTTACAATAGACTGTTTGGCAGGTGGCTCAAAACAAGGGCTAAAAGGAACAGCTCCTGTGGCTGTGGTGGGCCAGATGTGACTGATTAGATCTGTTTTCCTCAATCTGCCTATTAGCAGTAATAACTAACTACTAGTTAGCTCGGTTATTTGAAAGCATGATGATAAACCTTTGTTTCTAGCCTAGCAAACATATACATTGTATACCGAAGAAAAGATTTTCTGAGCTGCTATTTGCATGCCTTTAAAGCTGCATTAAAAAAAACAATCCAGTTATGGACAGATACTAGAAGAGTTCTTTGATGCAATGAAGACACAGAAGTAGCCAAGGCTGTGAAAAAAAAAAAAAAAAAAGCACCATACAGAGTCCTCAGATGCGTATTCACAATTTAGAGATTTTGTTTCTGCTAAAGAGCCCATTCAGACAGGGGCGACACGACTTGCTGGGGCGACCTCGGCGCGACTTGCACGGACTTCATATTATTGAAGTCAATGCAAGTCGTCTCCAGGTCGACCCAAAGTAGTACAGGACCCTTTTTCTAAAGTCGGAGCGACTTGTGTCGCTCCTATTAGAACGGGTCCTGTGCTAATCAATGGCAGGCGACCGACCGCGACTTGGCAGGCGACCAAGTCGCCTGACAAGCCGCGCTAGTGTGAATGGACCCTAAAGGAAACCTATAACAACAAATGTAAGGAGGCTGCCTTTCCTGACCTCTCCAGTGAAAAAGCTATGTGCCTGGCTACCATGCTACTACCACTGGTTTCAGTACTTTGAGTCACTAACCCAGAACAAACCTGCAGATCAGGAGTCATGCCTCAGAAATGGCTGAAACAGTGGGATGGAACATTTTTGGACAGGTATGATTAATTTCCATTGCTCGGAATGAAGTATGAATTAAGGTCAATGTGGCCATTTTAGATCAATGATTTTGCAAGCATATCCACCCGTTTGCTACATAGTTAGTCCGATTGAAAAAAGTCCATCTAGTTCAGCCAATAGAGGGAAAAAAACCGACCATTAGATACACCGGTAACGGTGTTTCTATGAACCTTCCAGGGCAGCAACACAAGAGAGATGAGAGGCTCCACCCTACAGGAAACACAATTCGTTCACAGCTGTTAAAAGGCGTCACCCTTCCTCTTGTCCCTCAGTTGTAAAAAAGTAATTCTCAAAACCGATCCAAAAGCGGCATACATTCAGTTAGGTACTCACCACCTACTGTTTATATTCTTTCCTCACCCTTAACTGGGCGGGAAGTAGACCTGCCGTCCTGGAAGGTTCGTAGAAACACGGTTACGATAAGTCTAACGGTCGGTGTTCTCCCATCACCTTCCAGGGCGGCAACACACGAGAGAATAATCAAGTAACAGCAGGCCTGCCTTAGGGTGGGACCACTGCCTGCAAGATCTTCCTGCCAATTGACAGACTTTACAGTGCATTTTGCCTCCACTCCATTATGACTGATGAAGATATCTTTGGATCAAGAGGCTGATCAGCGGGTTTGACCCTCGGATGTCTCTGTCTTCTCTGCTTCGGATGCAGGGCCTATGTGGAGTGGGATCTTAAAGCGGAGTTCCAGGTCATTTTTTACTAAACATACCCCCGGGACAGTCAGGGCTAGCACATTCCACAATGGCTAGCCTCTGATCTGTCCCGGTTCGCACTTACCTTTTAGAAGAAATACTTACTTATAAAATTTCTTCCACAGCATTGCCATCTCTCTTGTGGGCAGCTGAAGCCGGCGCGGTCATAGCTCCCAGGAATCAATGCGACTGCACCAGCCCCTCTCGTCACTTCCGGTGCGGCGCCGCATTCCTAAACAGCTTCTGGGCATGCCCAGAAGCGGTTTAGCAGGGGAATGCGGCGACGCCCGGAAATGACGAGCGGGGCCGGTGCCGTCGCATTGATTCCTGGGAGCTATGACGTTCAGCTCCCAGGAATCATAGCGAGACAGGAAGTGACGGGGTGAGCCGCAGCTCCGAGGGAGGAAGTACTCTGAGGTGAGTATCTTCGATCTTCAATTACAAGGTAAGTAAACAAAAAAAAAAAAAAAAATAACTATCCAATTCCTTTTCAGGTGAGGTGTACCTAGCGGAGGGGGCACAAAAAAAAAAATGTTTTTGTGCCCGGAACTCCGCTTTAAGATCTTAAAGATGAAATCCGAAAACCTGTGAAATCAGTAGGTTAGCAAAACTGACTGTCTCAATCATCTAGCAATCGTGGCCTATCATGTCTGTACCACTTCTTAGGAACACTAAAAAAAGGACTAATCCAAGACTTGCTCTGTGAAACAAGGACACTACTTGATTAACAAAGAGGATCTGGCTAAAACACTACTCTGTCCAGGAGAATGATTTAAAAAGAGGCTCCATGCCAGACAAACCTTGCAGGCCCCCTTTAAATTATAATTTATTTAATTTTCAATAGAGATGGGTAAAGGGAAGCCTACTTAAGGGAAATAGATTAAAGGAAGGTTATTTCCTGGGCTCAGAAGCTGGACAGGTATGTACCCAAAGTACACCAAACCTATGACTTCCCTCACATTTGAATATTAGCATTTCAGTTGTGAAACTGCTCTATATACCAAAAAACTCCCTATACACCTGCCCGCAAATGCAATAAAAATAAGCGGAAAGGAGCTTGGTAAAAACTGGATTTTTGTCTTACCGTAAAATCCTTTTTTCTGATGTTGACAACCACAGCCCCATATCTTCTTGACCAATGTGTATATGCTGCTCTCCATAGGAGGAGACTAGGTGGAAAAAAATTTGACCATGGCCGAAAGGCAGCTCCAGGGGGTATACTCCCACTTCCTGCTAAAGGACTTCAGTTTTGTAACAAGCAGTGTCAAAAGAACACAAAACCCAAAAGGATTTTACGGGAAGACAAAAATCCATTTTTTTTTTCCGTTCATTGGACGGACACAGCTCCATATCTTCTTGACCAATGGGACATCCAAAAGCAGTGTCAATATGAGGGGTGGGAATAACACAGCAAGAAAAAACACACTTCCCAAAAGGTTAAACACAGCCAACCAAGGCAAAACAAGAGCTCAACCAGGAACAACTGGAGCTCACCTGACAAAAACAACAAATACACCCTCAAAGAGGACAAAACCTCTCACACAGCGGCCTGCAAAACCTTGCAGCCAAAAGAAGCATCCACAGATGCCAACATATCCACCTTATAACATTTTGTGAAAGTGTGCATAGATGACCATGTGGCCACCTGGCATATCTGCATCACTGACGCCTGAGGACGGAAGGCCCAGGAGGCACTAAGCGCCCTCGTAGAATGTGCCTTAACAGGGAAAGAAGGATCCTGACCCTTAATGGAATAGGCCTGCACCACAGTCTGCCCGATCCATCTGGAAATGGTCGCAGCAGTCGCGGCCATCCCCTTATAGGGTCCATCCGTAAGGACAAATTGAGAACCCGTTTTTCGGAACGACTCAGTCACAGCCAGGTACACCCTGATTGCCCAAACCACATCCAACCAATGTAAGGCAATCTCTTTAGGATGCTTAGGCAAAAGAATGTCTTCTTTTAAATTGAAACCAGAGACGACCTTAGGAAGGAAGGACTGGCAGCACCACTTTGTCTCTGTGAACGATCAGGTATGGTGAACGACAGGACAACACAACTCCAAGGCCCTGCGCGCAGAAGTAATAGCCACCAAGAAAGCTACCTTCTGTGTCAAAGCGATCAGAGGAATCTCACGAAAATTATCAAAAGGTGGTTTCTGAGGAACCGACAACACCAAATTGAGGTCTGATGGAGGCAACAGAGACCTCACCGGGGGGGAGCAAGGTGGCGGACCCCCTGAACAAAGGTGTGAACCAAGGAATCTCTGGCCAACAGGCATTAAAAGAAAATCGCCAGGACGATATCTGGCCTTTGATGGTACCCAAGGCCAAACACTGATCCACACCTCTTTGGAGAAACTCCAAAACACGAGACACATAGAAAGAGCGGGGGGGGAGGGAAACCCCCCCCCCCCCCCCCACTGAGACTCACACCAAGTAATGTACGCCCTCCAGACTCCATGCTATATCTTCCTAGAAGTCGATTTTATAGCTTTTAACAGCGTAGGAGTCACCGATTCAGACACCCCTCTATCCTACAGCACCTGGCCAGGCCGTTAAAAGTCAGCGACTGCAAAGCAGGATGGAAAATCAGTCCTTGAGTTAACAGATCTTCTCTGAACGGGAGTCTCCAAGAGACATCGGTGACCAGCCATACAAGGTCTGCATACCAAGACCTGCGAGGCCAGTCTGGGGCCACCAGAATGATCGGAATCCCTTCCAACTGTATTCTGCACAGAAGCCTTGGCAGGAGTTTCAACGCATATATCAGGCGATACTGACCTCAAGAAGACATGTGGCCACACAATGAGATTAGAGGAGAGGAGGTTTAACCTTAAGCTGCGTAAGGGGTTCTTCACTGTAAGGGCGATGAGAATGTGGAACTCTTCCACAATTGGTGGTAGCTGCAGGGAGTATGGCTACTTTTAAAAGACTCTTGGATGTGCATCTCACAGATCTCAACATTCAGGGATATGGGAAATGATCACGTCACTGACACACACACACACACACACACACACACACACACACACACACACACACACACACACACACACACACCTGTAGAGGTTGAACTGGATGGACTGATGTCTTTACTCAACTACTGTGTAACCCAGTGGACAAGAAGATATGGAGCTGCGTCTGTCAATGAACGATAGAGAAATAAATAGGTTATAATAAAGTAGTAATAAAAGCCGAGATTTTTTTTATGGAAATGACAGTGGTATCCGTTTACTTTAAATGGAATTGTAATGCCTTATATTCCCTCCAGTGTATCAGCCTCCACCTTCTCTAGAATCAGATGCGGATCTTCCCTGCACAGAGTCTTTTAAAGTGATTTTTTTTTTTTTTTTTTAACACAAACATGTTCTACTTACCTTCTTAGGGCAAGACCAGCCCTGATTCTCCTCTTCTGGGTTTCCCACCGACGCTTCTGGCTTCTCCTGCCTTCAGAGTGCCCCAATAGCAAGCAGCAAAGTATAGTATCGAGTACCCCCATGGCAAGGTAAAAAAAAAACTGCCTTTAGAACCACTCACTTTCTACCCAGGCCTATGAGGGATTTCTCCTCACACATTCACAAGTTCTCAGGCACTTACTGATATGTATGGATGGTGCACTGAGCTGTATGTGTGCTACACTGTGTATACTGACATGTATGGACGGTGTACTGAGCTGTATGTGTGCTGCACTGCGTATACTGACATGTATGGAGGGTGTACTGAGCTGTATGTGTGCTGCACTGTGTATACTGACATGTATGGAGGGTGTACTGAGCTGTATGTGTGCTACACTGTGTATACTGACATGTATGGAGGGTGTACTGAGCTGTATGTGTGCTGCACTGTGTATACTGACATGTATGGACGGTGTACTGAGCTGTATGTGTGCTGCACTGTGTATACTGACATGTATGGACGGTGTACTGAGCTGTATGTGTGCTGCACTGTGTATACTGACATGTATGGACGGTGTACTGAGCTGTATGTGTGCTGCACTGTGTATACTGACATGTATGGACGGTGTACTGAGCTGTATGTGTGCTACACTGTGTATACTGACATGTATGGACGGTGTACTGAGCTGTATGTGTGCTGCACTGTGTATACTGACATGTATGGAGGGTGTACTGAGCTGTATGTGTGCTACACTGTGTATACTGACATGTATGGAGGGTGTACTGAGCTGTATGTGTGCTGCACTGTGTATACTGACATGTATGGACGGTGTACTGAGCTGTATGTGTGCTGCACTGTGTATACTGACATGTATGGACGGTGTACTGAGCTGTATGTGTGCTGCACTGTGTATACTGACATGTATGGACGGTGTACTGAGCTGTATGTGTGCTGCACTGTGTATACTGACATGTATGGACGGTGTACTGAGCTGTATGTGTGCTACACTGTGTATACTGACATGTATGGACGGTGTACTGAGCTGTATGTGTGCTGCACTGTGTATACTGACATGTATGGACGGTGTACTGAGCTGTATGTGTGCTGCACTGTGTATACTGACATGTATGGAGGGTGTACTGAGCTGTATGTGTGCTGCACTGTGTATACTGACATGTATGGACGGTGTACTGAGCTGTATGTGTGCTGCACTGTGTATACTGACATGTATGGACGATGTACTGAGCTGTATGTGTGCTGCACTGTGTATACTGACATGTATGGACGGTGTACTGAGCTGTATGTGTGCTGCACTGTGTATACTGACATGTATGGACGGTGTACTGAGCTGTATGTGTGCTGCACTGTGTATACTGACATGTATGGACGGTGTACTGAGCTTGTATGTGTGCTGCACTGTGTATACTGGCATGTATGGACGTTGTGCTGAGCTTTATGTGTGCTGCACTGTGTATACTGACATGTATGGACGGTGTACTGAGCTGTATGTGTGCTGCACTGTGTATACTGACATGTATGGAGGGTGTACTGAGCTGTATGTGTGCTGCACTGTGTATACTGACATGTATGGACGGTGTACTGAGCTGTATGTGTGCTGCACTGTGTATACTGACATGTATGGACGGTGTACTGAGCTGTATGTGTGCTGCACTGTGTATACTGACATGTATGGACGGTGTACTGAGCTGTATGTGTGCTGCACTGTGTATACTGACATGTATGGACGGTGTACTGAGCTGTATGTGTGCTACACTGTGTATACTGACATGTATGGACGGTGTACTGAGCTGTATGTGTGCTGCACTGTGTATACTGACATGTATGGACGGTGTACTGAGCTGTATGTGTGCTGCACTGTGTATACTGACATGTATGGACGGTGTACTGAGCTGTATGTGTGCTGCACTGTGTATACTGACATGTATGGACGATGTACTGAGCTGTATGTGTGCTGCACTGTGTATACTGACATGTATGGACGGTGTACTGAGCTGTATGTGTGCTGCACTGTGTATACTGACATGTATGGACGGTGTACTGAGCTGTATGTGTGCTGCACTGTGTATACTGACATGTATGGACGGTGTACTGAGCTTGTATGTGTGCTGCACTGTGTATACTGGCATGTATGGACGTTGTGCTGAGCTTTATGTGTGCTGCACTGTGTATACTGACATGTATGGAGGGTGTACTGAGCTGTATGTGTGCTGCACTGTGTATACTGACATGTATGGACGGTGTACTGAGCTGTATGTGTGCTGCACTGTGTATACTGACATGTATGGACGGTGTACTGAGCTGTATGTGTGCTGCACTGTGTATACTGACATGTATGGACGGTGTACTGAGCTGTATGTGTGCTACACTGTGTATACTGACATGTATGGACGGTGTACTGAGCTGTGTACGCTTTACTATATTTGCGGATATGTAAACAGAAAATGCATTCTGTATGCAGGCCAACTAACTGGCTGACCAACTAATACATTATGAAAATAGTTGACCACTATTTTCATAATCGATTAGTTGTGGATTCATTGATTAGTTGTTTCAGCCCTACATTTATCAACATTACCACTTAAGGACCGAGCCTATTTTTGACACATTTTGTTCACAAGTTAAAGCGGAGTTCCACCCTCCGAAAGTTTTTTTCACTGAAAATACCCCCGGGACAGTCAAGGCTAGTGCATTCCACAATGGACAATTTTTTTGTCACACGGTATTTGCGCAGCGGTCTATTAAACGCAATTTTTTGGGAAAAGTTACGAAAAATTACATTTCACTGCATGTAAAAAAAAAAACGAAACAGTAAACTTAGCCCTTTTTTTTGTATATTGCGAAAGATGTCACGTTGAGTAAATAGACACCCAACATGTTACGGTTTAAAATTGCGCACTCCCACTAAATGGCGACAAACTACGATCATTAAAAATCTCCATAGACGACGCTTTACAAACTTTTAACGGTTACCAGTTTAGAGTTAGAGTGTAGCTCTTTTTTTTTTTTTTAGTTATTGCTCTCGCTCTGGCGATCGCAGCAATAACTCACATGTGTGGTTTGAACAGCGATTTAATTTGCGGGCGCGACTTATGTATACTTTTTTTTTCATGTGCGAGCTCACGGCCACGGGGCGGGTAAAAAATGTTTGTTTTTTTTTTCATTTTATTTTTTTTTATTCATTTTACCACGGGCTTTTTAAAAAAAAAAAAAAAATCTGATCACTTTTATTGCTGTCACAAGCAATGTAAACATCCCTTGTGACAGCAATAGGCAGTGACAGGTACTCTTTATGGAGGGATCGGGGTCTAAAAGACCCTAGACCCCTCCACTGCACTTCAATGTATTCATAATGCTGAAAACTGCATTTTTGAATCCACTCACTTTTTAAATTTGGCGTCTTTAGCAGCCGAGTAACCCGGACGTGACGCCATGGATGCCGCCTCCGTGTTACGTCATCGGAGACCCGATCGAAGACGCATTCGGCTTTTATTGGGACTCCATCCAGCCGGCGGACTCGCTGACTCGTTGCTCGGGTCTCCCTGTGGGAAGGGAGACCCAGGCAGAGCAATGGAAGGTGGCGGGAATCGTCCCCTCCCGCTTGCTGGGGTAACGATCGAGCGACTCCCGAGCCGCATCGGTCGTTGCCACCGGAAAGCCGACTGCCGGCTCTAAAAAAAGGGTACCGGGGTGATGCCTCTAGCTAGAGGCATCACCCCGGTACAACCACTTAAAGGCAGCAGACGTAGACCTACGTCAGTTTGCGTTAAGTGGTTTAACCTCTTTGGCCGCAAAGTTGCCCAATTACATTGTGCATCAAGATCGGGTTATAAGTAGGACACTTTAACCACTTCAATACCGGGCACTTTTACACTTTTCCTGCTTTCAGCGCTGTCACACTTTGACAATTGCGACACATGCAACACTATACCCATATGAAACACAAATAGAGCTTTCTTTTGGTGGTATGTAATCATCACTGGATTTTTTAGGTTTTGCTAAATAAAGTTCCACAATTTCTTTGGGGAAAAAAACCCTAATCTGTGTTTATATGGCCTCTTTCACACGGAGTGGACCGTATTGCGATCCGCTCCGGCACTTTTTTTTAACGGACACGGGTGACACTTGTGTCATCCAGTCCGTATGTCCGCATATCATCCCATCCGTTTGCAGATGATATACGGACATAATGTAGGTCTATGGGATTGCGATGTCAGTGGATGACACCGCTGACATCCGATTTTGCGTCCTTTCCGTTTTTTTTAAACGGAAGAAAAATAGGGTCCTGTTCCGTTCCAAAAAATGGAACAGAACTGAAAGGACGAAAATCGGATGTCAGCGGATGGTCATCCACTGACATCCGCAATCCCATTGACATCCATTATGTCCGTATATCACCCGCAAACAGATGGGGTGATATACGGACATACGGAACACACGTGTGAAAGAGGCTTTAGTCTGTAGGGAAACTATAAAGTCCACAAACTATGGTATGTATATATCTGAAAATAGTTCAAGGTACCATCTCATTTCTTGAGGCCTGAAAACTCCAGGACAGTACAAATATCCCCCAAAAGACCCCTTTTTGAAAGTACACAGTCCAAGAAAGAGGCATGGTGAGTTTTTTTTTTTTAAGTTGTAATTTGTCAATTTTATGGAAAAGAAAAATGTGAAAAAATTATTTTTTTACATACCATCACCACCAGTGCAGTACAGCATCAACAAAACTGATGTGGCAGTGATTAGGGACACGTACTAGGGACTTTTTTTTTTTTTTACATACTATCACCAGTGCAGTACAGCAGTGGTTCTCAACTCCGGTCCTCGGGACCCACCAACAGGCCAGGTTTGCAAGATAACTAAGTTACATCACAGGTGATCTCATTTGCTGCTCAGTGATTGCAGTATTCTAGTCTGCATCCCCCAAGGTAATACTTAAAATCTGGCCTGTTAGTGGGTCCCGAGGACCAGAATTGAGAACCACTGCAGTACAGCATCATCATTACTGATGTGGCAGTGATCAGGGACACTGACTAATGACATTTTCATTTATTTTTTACATACTTGTAATTTTTTTTTCCCCCCTTTATTACTTTTTTTTTTTTTTTTAAGATTTTTTTTTTTCCTTTTTACATACTGTGACCAGTGCATTAAAGTACTTCTCTGCAGAAGTGATCAGGATTTTATTATTTTACGCATTATGATTGCTTATACCAGTGAATTGCACTGTTATAAGCAACCAGTTTTACTGAATGAAAGAGATGCATTCAGTTGTTGTGATTATCTGTAATTGATCACAGCTGATTAATTGGTACATATGGGCTAGGGTTGTGATCCTGTAACTTTTCAGAGATACGCGTGGAACCTAGAGAATCTCATCTCATACTACATGTTGTGTGTATATATACACTATGGGTATTGTCATTAGCCTGTCCTTTGTGTTGTAGGAGGGAGCTTGTTATATATTGCATACTATGAGGAGATATTGCACCTATTTGTTGTACTGATAGAGATATAATATATATATATATATATTATATCTCTATCTATATCTATCTATCTATCTATATATATCTCTATATAGATACGCACATATATATTTATTTTAATCATGTTAAAATAAAAATATATATTTTTTTTTTTTTACAAACACTTGAGTCTATTTCTCCCAGGGGCTATGAGTGGCTACCTTTAAAGTGCCAATCTTTTCCTCTATTCTCCATGTTATTCTTGATCTATATGGGGATGGGAAGCCACAGAACAAATTGAGTCCTGTCTTATATCTTTTTTGGATTACATACGTGACATGCAGAGAAAAGCACATTCAGAGTGAGTTATAGTAAAAAAAACAAAAAAAAGAGGCCAAAGCAAGACAACTCCCGCTGTCTATTCAGCGCTGGTGTTTCTCTCTCCAGTTCTGCCTCTGTCCTGCTACCTGTTCAGCTCTTCTGTGTCTCCCCCTCTGCATGCCTGAATCAGGGATGATCATTGTTTCAAGGTATCCAAAATATTCCATTTCGTCCAATCCCATAGGTTACGGTATATCGGCCATGGTTATCCAGGATGAGAGGAGCCATAGGGAACCGGATGGATGTTTACTGAGATCTTCTATATATACGAACTATCGTATATATTTAAAGGTGAGCACCCACTCACAAGTGGGAGCATGGTTGCTGTTTTCACTGTGACACCCTGGTCACTCACTATTGGGAAGCACTAGTCACTTTTGGTTGGCCGATTCACTGTTATAGAACAATTTTTTCAGCACTATTATTCACGTGGACTTTTTATTATTGGACTTCCTTTGCAATCTTTGCACCTATAAACAGTTTGCACAGTTTTTATATTTACTGGATTTCATTATATATTTTTTATCGGCACTTTATTTGCATTTTTCTACTTTGCACTGTTGCATATCTATTGCATATATCATATTTATGCTTAACATTTTATCTTGGCACTGATGATTTTTTACTGTTTGATAGTTTTTTAATTATTAATGGTTTAATATTTTTTTGTGCAGCACTATTTATTTTTATTGATTTGTTACACTGATATGAGAAGTGGAGTGTTAGCAGCAATTTATTAATTTATTAAGAGGTTGCTCACGGGATCCCTCCTGTCATTTCAGGCCAAAGCAAGATCACTGAAAAAAAAGAAGAAAAAAGGGGGGGGGGGGTGTTGTCTTGAACTGGCTGTACTAGTTTTCTCGTACTGATTGAAAAATGAAATAAAATACAACTATGTTATTTATTTTTCTGCAGCATTAAAGAGTCCATCAATTTTTGGGCTGGTTAGAAACTGTCCAGTTAGTGTTTGTTTGTTTTTTTTTATTTTATATATATATATATATATATATACACACATATATATATATACACACATATATATATATATACACACATATATATATATATACACACATATATATATATATACACACATATATACATATACACACATATATACATACACATATATACATATATATATATATATATATATATATATATATATATATATATATATATATATATATATATATATATATATATATATATATATATATATATATATATATATATATACATACATACATACATACATACATACATACATACATACAGGGAGTGCAGAATTATTAGGCAAATGAGTATTTTGACCACATCATCCTCTTTATGCATGTTGTCTTACTCCAAGCTGTATAGGCTCGAAAGCCTACTACCAATTAAGCATATTAGGTGATGTGCATCTCTGTAATGAGAAGGGGTGTGGTCTAATGACATCAACACCCTATATCAGGTGTGCATAATTATTAGGCAACTTCCTTTCCTTGGGCAAAATGGGTCAAAAGAAGGACTTGACAGGCTCAGAAAAGTCAAAAATAGTGAGATATCTTGCAGAGAGATGCAGCACTCTTAAAATTGCAAAGCTTCTGAAGCGTGATCATCGAACAATCAAGCATTTCATTCAAAATAGTCAACAGGGTCGCAAGAAGCGTGTGGAAAAACCAAGGCGCAAAATAACAGCCCATGAACTGAGAAAAGTCAAGCGTGCAGCTGCCAAGATGCCACTTGCCACCAGTTTGGCCATATTTCAGAGCTGCAACATCACTGGAGTGCCCAAAAGCACAAGGTGTGCAATACTCAGAGACATGGCCAAGGTAAGAAAGGCTGAAAGACGACCACCACTGAACAAGACACACAAGCTGAAACGTCAAGACTGGGCCAAGAAATATCTCAAGACTGATTTTTCAAAGGTTTTATGGACTGATGAAATGAGAGTGAGTCTTGATGGGCCAGATGGATGGGCCCGTGGCTGGATTGGTAAAGGGCAGAGAGCTCCAGTCCGACTCAGACACCAGCAAGGTGGAGGTGGAGTACTGGTTTGGGCTGGTATCATCAAAGATGAGCTTGTGGGGCCTTTTCGGGTTGAGGATGGAGTCAAGCTCAACTCCCAGTCCTACTGCCAGTTTCTGGAAGACACCTTCTTCAAGCAGTGGTACAGGAAGAAGTCTGCATCCTTCAAGAAAAACATGATTTTCATGCAGGACAATGCTCCATCACACGCGTCCAAGTACTCCACAGCGTGGCTGGCAAGAAAGGGTATAAAAGAAGAAAAGCTAATGACATGGCCTCCTTGTTCACCTGATCTGAACCCCATTGAGAACCTGTGGTCCATCATCAAATGTGAGATTTACAAGGAGGGAAAACAGTACACCTCTCTGAACAGTGTCTGGGAGGCTGTGGTTGCTGCTGCACGCAATGTTGATGGTGAACAGATCAAAAAACACTGACAGAATCCATGGATGGCAGGCTTTTGAGTGTCCTTGCAAAGAAAGGTGGCTATATTGGTCACTGATTTGTTTTTGTTTTGTTTTTGAATGTCAGAAATGTATATTTGTGAATGTTGAGATGTTATATTGGTTTCACTGGTAAAAAAAAATAATTGAAATGGGTATACTGTATATTTGATTTTTGTTAAGTTGCCTAATAATTATGCACAGTAATAGTCACCTGCACACACAGATATCCCCCTAAAATAGCTAAAACTAAAAACAAACTAAAAACTACTTCCAAAAATAGTCAGCTTTGATATTAATGAGTTTTTTGGGTTCATTGAGAACATGGTTGTTGTTCAATAATAAAATTAATCCTCAAAAATACTCATTTGCTTAATAATTCTGCACTCCCTGTATATATTATATATATATATATATATATATATATAACTTTAAACAAAATGTTGATTTAAAGCAAAGCAACCAATCAGTACATGTGTCTGGTCATACTGCACACTCTAAATTATTCTCTACCCAAAGAGCATGGGTTTAGAGTAAATGACTAATTCTTTTATCTCTTTCTTTATGCCATGCCTCAAACACACAGGGCTCCAAAATAAGCAGAATTGTACATGAATCAATACGGATCCCCCTTCACTGATTTCCAAAAAGAGAAGTCAAAACTAATTAGATAACGAAATCCCATGGCTGCAAAAAGAACCTCCAATTGGGTTTTTCTTTAACATCTGCTGCCAGGTCAGGGTGTGATTCCAGACATCTGCCCTGCTCTCTTATTATTCCATTCATTGCTTTGCCTATCTTGTTTTACACTGGTAATGGTTTATTCATCATTTACTGTTCTAAATGGCTTAGGATATTAAAGAATATATATGAAAAAAAACACCTTACAGTGAAAACCAGCAATAGATGATTACAGCTCAACAAATAAACCCATTTTTCATTGAAATTGTTTCTCCTGTGTTTTGCTGTCTCCTTGTAGGGGGGCAGGGTTGATCTCTGGAGAGCTTAATTTTGTCTGCCTCCGTCCCTGTATATCTATAGGGGGTGTGTGATGGTGCCTCAAGCCAAGGTGTGGGACTTTCAGGGCAAGTGATAAATACACGGTTGTATAAATGAAGAAAATAAATAATTTATTGATTGTTAAAAGAAAACATATATTCAATGAGAATTATAACTGGCAGTTATTATAGTGCTTAAGTGTTGGGTTATAGACCCAAAGTGCGTAGAGGAAAGGTAAGTTCGGAAAAGAATTTCCGTGACACTGGTGAAATAAGGTGACTTTTATTGGATGAGAAACTCTGTTTTTCCAGGCTAACTTGCTTGGAATTGTGTTCACAGAGATCATCCGGTATTGATCGTACGCATTTCGGCTAAAAATGTAGCCTTTATCAAGGATATTCATATCACCGGTTCTGTAGGAATAGTGATGAATATAGGTAGTTGTTCATGTATATCATATTAGATTTTTGTAACATAATTAGGTAAAAAAAACAAAGTACATACATTTTGCCTATTCTTGTGAATGTCTGTCTGAAGATTTGCAAAGGAACCAATGGGATGCAGCCTGGAAGGTATATGTATATAGTCATGATTGGAAGAAGGATCTGTTAATGGGATATTGTGGCTCATTAGGTGTCAACTTACTATGTATTGTAGGGTCGTCTATTTGATCCTTCATGTAATTTGTGAAGGTTGAGCGACGGAGAAGATATCCGGGTATTTCTAAGGTAGTTGACAATCTGTAGGTACATATGACATACATATTGTAATGACCAAGGTGTGTAGTGAAGTAGAGGGATGATTTAAGGTTGAATGCAGAGTACTTACAGTGTGTACTGCAAGGTCCCAGTCACCATGCAGCTAAAAAGTTGCTCAGGTGGTCTTTCTTAGGATATATTGTTTGCAGGGCTAAATATTTAAGATATATATAAATGTATGTTTAGTATATGGTTTCTTATGATTCTGGTATTTGGGTTATGTGGATCGAGTTATAATACTTACTGCAAAATTGTAGTTGTCAACCATTTTTCATTGACATTGTTTTCTTCTGTGTTTTGCCGTGTCCTTGCAACATCCTCCATGAGCTCCCGTACTTTTGTTTGGGACATGCAGTGCACGTTTTCCTTGTGGTCATATACAATGCACTATGCATGCTTCAAATCCCATAGTACATAGTTACCCCTTCAAATCAGGAGGAAACAAGAGATGTTGGCTACGTTTCGACATACAGTAGGACCATGGGCGTCCGCAGGTAGGGGCAACGCCCCCCCAGCATCTCAATTTCCACTTTAAAGTGGTTGTTAAGCCACTTTATACCACCCTGTCTGGTCTGTTTAATAACCCTGTGTGCCCCTATGTCTGGGTTTTAAAAAAATAAGGCGTTCTTTACCAGTTTGCAAAAAGCAGAGCGCCACTCACGTGACTTGTCGGCTCTCTCCTCTCCCAGTCTGACAGCTGCTTGCAGCGGTTGGGTCCAAGGATCTCCCCAACCATATTATGCCTTATTAATATTCAGCTTTGTATTTACTACATTCTGGGACAAGCCAGAGAGCCCAGCAGCTATATTACTATGGTCCAAGTATAATTTCACTTTTAAAATTGCTGATTATTTAGGAATTGAGAAAAAAAAAATAAAACCTATAAGAATGCATCCTTAAATCCCGAACCCGGAAGTGAAGTATTGTATATGCCATAATGTATTCTATAAATATCAAAAAACCATCAATGAATAAGTATATCATTTTAAGAATATGCTGCTACTATTAAAAAAAAAAAAAAAAAAAAAATCACCCAATGTATATAGAATTAAACTAGAAAACATCTCAATAAATATATTTCCATCAGCAGAAAAAATATATACACTGATAACTCCTATTATTACAATATAAAAGTCCGAAAAATTATTAAAAAGGTAGATTTATTAAAATAATATATTTTGGATTAAATTTATGGTATAAATTTTTATTTTAAAAATAAAAATTGTAAGGAGAGGATTATAGGTGATACGGGGGAATTACACAACACAAGCACTACATATAACATGCTTTAAGGGAACAGGATCAATTTTTTTTAGGTTAACAAATGCTTTAAAAATAAATGCTGCCATTTGTCCTTTAAAAATAAATACTCTTGCTTTTCTTTGGTGGAGTTGGGACATGTTCGTGGTATCCGAGGAGGGGGCCGCCTTGATGAGTGGTTAGTGCCCTTAGCATGATTTCCATGGTGGACCCCTTGGCCCTACTTTTCCTTGCTCCCCCCATTCACCTGCCTTGCCTCTTGCCTTTTCTCCCCTTCCACCTCCCCCCCTTCCGATCTCTCTTGCCCTCCCCTTCTTCCTCTTTTTCTTATTGTCCTTTCTTTCTGTTTTCCTTACATCTCCTTATAAAAGTGGGCATGAGAAGTGTCAGACTTGCGATTTTTTTGTACCTCTGTTGAATACAAGATTGTTCTTTTTGTACCATTGTGTTCATGTGTTTACGACATTTCTGTATGGTTCGCATTGTCTGCATCTTTCTGCCTCAATAAAATCTCATATTTGTAAAAATAAATACTCAAACTTAGTATAATGACTAAGCCCCTCCCCTTCAGGACATAGTTGAAAAGGGGCGGCGCATGGGTGACCTTAAAATGATGCCCCTCCCTGAAAAAAGTTCTGAGGACGCCTATTAGTAGGACCATGGAGAATGAATATGGCCACCATCTAATAGGAAGTCGTATCACAGAAGAGGAAAAAGGGAATTCGGAAGAGATGGTGATTTGAATTTGAAGGAGGTTGAGAACAGAAGTTTTTCTGAGATAAGAATACTTACTAGGATCTTTTTTTTTTTTTTAAACCAGGATTTCGTGCTACTTTAAATGTTAGCTCACATCATCTGCATGAACAAGCATTGAACAGTCATGTCTCTACAGTAAAACACATTTGTTCACTCGGTTCCAATAAGATTTTAAAATTACAATCAAATGGCTGAAAATTAAGGGAAGGTGTTAGCATTTACCAAAATGTGCAAGTTTGCACAGCACAGTCAGCCTTACCTCCTTCAGAGATGATAGCTCTTGGCTCTCGGTCACCAATACCATCTTGAAGACAATATCTCTCCTGTGCTCGAGTGGTATGTGGGAAGGTAAATGTTCTAGGTGGTTTTTTGGCACAAATGAAGCGGTCTTGCTGCCCCCCTTAGGACCAAGGGTATCCAAAAAGCACTACAAGAAAACGACAAGAGACGTGCGCACCGACCTTGTGCATTACCACTAAAAAGTTTATTAAAATCAAGAAGGGTAGCGTACAATATACCCACAAGCACAGGCTATGTACAAGCATGTAGGAAATGGGAAACACTTGCTTCCAGAACACTTCTCTACTCTCTGGATAGCGTGATGGCGTCCTCAAAACCTGGTATGGCTTACACGTTTCGAGGGAGGGCCCTCTTCCTCAGAGCCTTCCTCATGGTTTTGAGGACACCATCACGCTATCCAGCAGTAGAGAAATATTCTGGAAGGGAGCGGTTGCCATTTCCTACATGCTTGTGAGTATATTGTACGCTACCCTTCTTGATTTTAGTAAACTTTTCAGTGGTCGGTGCGCCCTTCTCTTGTCGTTTACCAATACCATCTTCTCTGATTCCATTTCTGCATTTCACATCTTCCTTCTCCGCCATGGAGCGACCAAGGAAAGTGCAACTCCCACACGTGCATTGCATTATCACAGCACTTGGCTCATTGTAAAAATTGCAAGAAAACAGGTAGTTTTTAGCAGGAAAGATATCCAACATCTCTCCTAACCATTAAACTTTGCCCACTACCAATTTTTTTTATTCAGTTTTGGATCTTTGTTGGTGCAAGAGGCAAAATTTTAAGTGACAATAAGTCATATCCTTATTCTCCAAAAATAATCCATATACAACCAGCACTTAATGGTCCTGTAATCTATTTTTATTAAATTGTTTCTTACTGTGCTTTTCTGTCTCCTCCCGAAACCTCTCCTTTTCCCCTCACTTCTGGTTGTTTGGAACAAGCAGTGCATGTTAATTGCAGTCATGTGCACCGCTCTATGCACAATACAAATCTCATAATATAAGGGCAACACACAGGCAATCAAGACAATACACAGATAAGAAACATGCAATCATGGCAATAAACAGGTAACCATGACAAGACGCAGGCATCAACATATAACATATATAAGAACATTCAGGCAACAAATGAGCAATTACTATGATATTATGGCCAATAAACAGGCAATTGTCAAAGTATACAGTCAACGCCTTGGCAACAACACAGTCATGACAATACTTGGGTAAGAAACAGGCATTAGCCGAGGGCAACAAATAAGCAGTAGTGACAATATGCAAGCAACAAAAAAGGCAGTCTTGACAACATGTGGACAAAAATTAGGCAATTGTTATAATACAGTTGTACTCAAAAGCATTGAAGAATTGGCAACATACAGTATGTACCATAAAGAATACAAAGTGAGCAGGCAAAACACATTTCTTTTATTTCCTATGGGATTCATATTCTGTAACTGTAGGGCATAACAGAAAGGCGCAATCATAAGACAAAACATGGCAACAAGTAAACAAATGAAATTACCCCTGTTCAAAAGTCTGCATCCCCTTGGTTCTTAATGCTGTGTGTTTCCCCGTTACAATCAATAGCAGCGTGCAGTTTTTTTGTAATAGTGGTCTATGAGGTCTTGAATTCTTGCAGGTGGTGAAGCTGCCCATTCGTCTTCGCAAAATGCCTCCAGGTCATGCAAAGTCTTTGGTCGTCTTGCATGAACCGCACGTTTGAGATCTCCCCCGAGTGGCTCGATGATATTAAGGTCAGAAGACTGAAGGCCACTGCAGAACCTTCACTTTCTTCTGCTGTAATCACCAGGGGGTCAACTTGGCCTTATGCTTAGGGTTATTATCCTGTTGGAAAGTCCAACAGCGTCCCATGCACAGCTTTTGTGCAGAAGAATGCAAATTGCCAGTATTTTCTGATAACATGCATTATTCATCTTTTATCAAATATCACCAGATTCCCTGTGCCTTTAGAGATCACACCCCCCAAAACATCAATAAGCCACCACCATGCTTCACAATGGGGATGGTATTCTAGGTTTACATACCCTGGCAGAATTTGGGATTTCTTGGCCATTTTTTAGAGAATATGAATGATAACACAAAAACTTTTCTTTCACTCATGGTTAGTGTTTGGCTGAAGCAATTTACTGTATTATCTATCAAATGTGTTTACTCATTAAGTCATAATGACAACAGAAACTACCCAAATGACCCTGATCAGATATTTACATACCCCAGTTCTTAATACCGTGTATTGCCCCCTTTAACATCAATGACAGCTTGAAGTCTTTTCCTGTGCCTTTCTAGCGAACACATCCCCAAAATATCAGCAATCCACCTCCGTGTTTCACAGTAGGAATGGCGTACCTTTCATCATAGGCCTTGCTGACTCCTCTCCAAATGTGGCGTTTATGGTTGTGGCCAAAAAGCTAAATGTTGGTCTCATCACTCCAAATGACTGTGGCAGAAGGTTTGAGGCTTGTCTCTGTGCTGTTTGGTGTATTGTAAGTGGGATACTTTGTGGCATTTGTGTAGTAATGGCTTTCTTCTGGTGACTCGACCATGCAGCCCATCTTTCTTCAAGTGCCTCCTTATTGTGCATCTTTAAACAGCCACCCCACATGTTTTCAGAGAGTCCTGTATTTCACCTGAAGTTATTTGTGGGTTTTTCTTTGCATCCCAAAATTTCTTTATGGCTGAATTTTTTTGTGGCTAAAATTTTTTTTAGTTGGTCTACATGACCGTGGTTTGGTTTCAATGGAACCCCTCATTTTCCACTTCTTGATTAGAGTTTGAACACTGCTGATTGGCATTCTCAATTCCTTGGATATACCTTTTTTCTGTTTTATACAGTTCAACTACCTTTTCCTGCAGATCCTTTGACAATTCTTTTGCTTTCCCCATGACTCAGAATCCAGAAACGCCAGTGCAGCACTGGATGAAAGATGCAAGGGTCTGTCAGAAGTCCAGAAACTCGTTGACCTTTTATATACACACAGACACACACGCTAATTACAAGCAAACTGATCACAGGTGAGGATGGTTACCTTTAATAGCCATTCAAACAACTTTGTATCAACTTGTGTGCTGTTATCAGGCCAAAATCACCAGGGTATGTAAACTTTTGATCAGGGTCATTTGAGTAGTTTGTTGTCATTATGATTTAATAAGAGTAAACACATATGATTGATAATAAATGGCTTCAGCCAAACACTAACCATGAGTGAAAGAAACGTTTTTGTGTTATTCATATTCTCAGAAAAATGGCCAGGAAATCGTAAATTCTGCCAGGGTATGTAAACTTATGAACACAACTGCATGGTTGTGACCATAAAGCTCTATTTTGGTCTCCTCAGTCCAGAAAACAGTGTGCCAGAAGCGGAGGCACGTCAAGGTGTTGTCTGTCTGGCATATCGTAAAAGGGCTTTTTTGTGGCATTGGCGCAGTAAAGGCTTCTAATGGCACTTTTCCACTGCAAGTACCGGCTCGGCTCTACTCAGCCCTGCTTGGCCCCGTTTGCTTTTCCACTGCTGGTACCGCATGGTACGGTGTTGGAACGGGTTTGGTACCTCTTGGAACCACAATCGAGGTGGTACTGTTTTTGAGAGCCGTACCATTCGGTTCCATGCAGTGGAAAAGCGCCCCCGTACCGTACCGTTCCTACACCATACCATGCGGTACCAGCAGTGGAAAAGCACAAAAGCGAGCCGAACCGTTCGGTTCCATGCAGTGGAAAAGCGCCATAAGAACTCGGTCATACAACTCCTTTTTGTTCAGGTATCATTATATTGTGCTCCTTGAAACAACTACACAGTTTTTCTTTTTAGAGCAGGCTGTACTTCTGAGGTTACGTGTGTGTTTCTTTCTACCCTGAACAATTCTTATAGCAGTTGTGGCTGCAATCTTTCTTGGTCTACCTGACCTTGGCTTGGTATCAAGAGATCCCCAAATTTTTCAGTTCTTAATGATTGAACAGCACTAACTGGCATATTTTAGGCTTTGGATAACCTTTTATATCCTTTTCTATCTTTATAAAGTTCTATCTTCTTACAAAGGTCTTTTAACAGTCCTTTTCTGCTCCTCATGGCTCAGCCTAGCCTGTCTAGCCTGGCTCAGCCTATCTAGCCTGCTCAGTGCATCCACATGACAGCTAACAAACTCACTGACTATTCATACACAGAGGCTAAATGCAATATAAAAAGCCACAGATGTAGAAAATTACCTTTTAATTGCCATTTTAATGTGTGTATGTCACCTTGTGTGTCTGTACCAAGGCCAAACATTCCAGGGAATGTACGTTTTTGATCAAGGCCATTTGGGTGATTTCTGGTATTATAATTCAAAAAGGAGTCAAACAACAATGTGATAATAAATGGCTTCACTTGATCACTACCCTTAAATAAAATACATGATCAGTCATATTTTCAATTTCGAAGGATTTTTTTCAAAACCATGGACTTTATAGGCACCAAAGCAACAATTTTCAATAACAGTGCCAAGATTACACAATTTCTGCCAACGCATGCAAACTTTTGAGCACAACTGTATAAAAGGCAATAGGGCTATTTTGTGAAAAAATACTGGAGATCCCAGATAGTTTAACCACTTGCCGACTGCCCAACGACGATTTAAGTCAGCAGTCAGCCCCTTACAGGCAAAGCGACGTAAATCTACGTCGCTAGCCTATGAGGCTCTAGGGAGCAAGCGGCGCCGCTGGAGGCGCACTCCCGCTCGCTCACGGACCCCCCCACGCGAGTGACCGGCGGACCCGATGTCCGCCGGTCACTCGTGATCGTCGGTTACACCGGAAGAAAGGCAGGCGGCTAATGTGAACAAAGCCACCTGTCATTCTCCCCTGTGTAACAGCACAGATCATACGGTCCTGCTATGTAGGACCGTTGATCTGTGCTGTTACACACACAGCCACATCCAATCACAGTAAGAATCACGCCCCTAGGGACACACTTAACCCCTCCTTCGTAAATAAAGTTAACCCCTTCCCTGCCAGTGTCATTTTTACAGTAACCATCCATATGTATATAACTGATTACTGTAGTAATGTCACTGGTAACCCCAAAAGTGTCAAAAATGTCAGTCAAGGGTCCGATCTGTCCGCCGCAATGTCGCAGTCCCCCCAAAAAAAAAAAATATATAAAATCGCAGATCGCCGCCATTACTCTTTAAAAAAAAAAAAAAAAAAAAAAAAACACAATAAAAATGACAAAAATCTTTCCCTTAGTTAGTAAACGCAATAACTTTTGCGCTAACCAATCAAAATACGCTTTTTGCGATTTTTTTTTACCAAAGATATGTAGCAGAAAACAAATTGGCCTAAAATGTTAAAAAATTTAGATTTTTACATTTTTTGGGGGGGGGGAATTTCATATAAAAAAATGTGAGAAATATTGTTATTTTTGCAAAATTGCCTCTCTTTATTTGTTTTTTAGAGCATGATCAAAAAAAAAAAAAAATAACACAGGTGATCAAATACCACCAAAAGAAAGCTCTGTTTGTGGGAAAAAAAGGACGTCAAATTCGTTTGGGTACAGCGTCGCACGACCGCGCAATTGTCCGTTAAAGTCACGCAGTGCCGAATCGCAAAATAGGCCCTGGGCAGGAAGGGGGTAAAATCTTCCGGGGCTTAAGTGGTTAAAGGAGTGTCCCTAACCCACAGGTGCCATTTAAAGCACACTGTACCCTTAAATCCCACCTTAAATTGCCATTCCCATTGACGCAATGCATTTTGCCAAAATATCCTGAATTTGGTCTGAATTTCAGCAAAAACGAAGATTCTCAGTTTTGTTCATCCTTGTCCTGAGACAGGAGAAAGGCGAATGTTGTACAGCAAAAAAAATTACTTTAAAATGCAGTGAAATGCATTCAACCAATATCCAATATAAAGGTTAGTGAGGGTTTATTGCAATGCAATACTATACTGACTTACCAGACTGTTCATTCTCCCCAGCAATGTCTTTGAAATATTCTAAAAAAAAAAAAAAAAAAAAAAAAGAAAGAAAGAAAAACTATTAGTGTGTATAACGGGTTTCTCAAGTTTATTTTTATGTATTTATTTTTAAGTAGTCATGCCATCTTTTAAAGGCTAAGTTCGCCTTTGAAAAAAAATTGAAAAATGTGAATTTTTTTGCAGGTTTAAAAATAGGAGTTTTTTTTTTTTTTTTTTTTATCCAACGAGCCTGCAGAGCATTGCACCCATGATCAGCAGGTGCAATGCCAGTAGAATGCAGACTCTCAGGATAGCGGTCTGCCCACACCTCCAATACGGGCAGGCAGTTACTTGAGAACATTAAGATCAATGAAATACAAGCGTGCTCACCAGAGACCTTGCAGTTCATTGAGACCTACAAGCCATTAGCTAGAATTGGTTGATGGTACTTGTAGTCTATTCATTCACAAACTGGATGAATGATGCTGCTCTGTTTTCAAATTGCGACAGAAGATGGAGAGAAGAGAGACCTGTCACTTTTTAATTCAGTTTTTATTGTACCTGGTTCACTTATTTATATTGGTACACTGCACCCCCATATTCCGTTATCTTTGCATTATATCAGTATTTTGCACTATTTTGGCACTTTCACGTATTTATTTATTTATTGGATATTTTACCCTATTTTATGAATTAGTGTGATATTTGTATTTTTTGCCAAAGTGCTTTGCTACACCTGACTTTGCTCAGATACACCATTATTCATAAATTTTAGGCAGCGCCATCTTTCTCAGCCCCCTACCTTTTATTTTCGTATACCTTTTTTAGGTATACTTTGGAGGTAGGCAGAAGCCTGTTAACTATCTTTAGCGCGGATTTACCCCCCTTCTCTAAATTGGAACATTGTACAAGTCAATGTTAATTTTAGGCTTAATAGGAGCAAGCAGATTTACTGTATGTTCCACGTTTAACCAGTGGCGGCCCGTGCATAGGGGGCGCCGCCCCCTTAAAAAAAAGGAAAAAAAAAAAAACAAAGTTATAGAAAAAAAAAACCGGTTCGCCGGCCTATGTGGTGGCTAAAGGGGGGGTGGGGTTTACGACCCAGAAAGGCGCCGATTGGCTGCCTTCTGGGGGCGTAACCTGGGCGCAGGAAAGAGCGCTTGGCCACCCCCACCTTCGTGATATCCTGGCTGTGATTAGTCCAGTCTCCAGCATGGACCAATCATCATCCAGGACATCGATCGCTGACGTCGCAATGGGGGCGGTGCCGGTGCATGCGTCAGTCACTCACCGTCACCGCCGCTCACCTTCCCGCCGGTTCCCGCCGCAGAAGAGGACGAGGGAGAAGCCGCTCCGCTCACCTTCCCCCTGCCGCAGAAGAGGACGAAGGATCGAGGAGGGGAGAAGCCGCCGATAGCCAAGCCGCCGCCAGGTAAGTGCATTGGGTTGGGGGACAATGCTGTGGGCACTCTGCAATCATTGGGGTACAATGCTGTGGCACTCTGCAATCATTGGGGAACAATGCTGTGGGCACTCTGCAATCCTTGGGGTACAATGCTGTTGGCACTCTGCAATCCTTGGGGTACAATGCTGTGGGGCACAGAACAGTGTTTATTGCATTGAAGGGGGCACAGTTGCATTGAAGGGGGCATGCACGCTGAACTCTGCATTGTGGGGGCACAGCACAGAGTTCATTGCATTGAAGGGGGCATAGTGTTTATTGCATTGAAGGGGGCACAGTGTTTATTGCATTGAAGGGGGCACAGCACAGTGTTTATTGCATTGAAGGGGGCACAGCACAGTGTTTATTGCATTGAAGGGGGCACAGCACAGTGTTTATTGCATTGAAGGGGGCACAGTGTTCATTGCATTGAAGGGGGAATAGCACCATATTCATTGCATTGAAGGGGGCACGCACACTGGTCTCGGCATTGAAAGGGGGCATGTACGCTGGTCTCTGCATTGAAAGGGGGCATGTACGCTGGTCTCTGCATTGAAAGGTTGCATGTACGCTGGTCACTGCATTGAAAGGGGGCATGTACCATCTCCTGTACCATGACCTGTGCCATGCCTATACCATATCTGTGCCATGCCTATACCATATCTGTGCCATGCCTATACCATCACCTGTGCCATACCTATGCCATGCCTATACCATGACTTCAAAGTCACGCAATTTTTTACTGCGTTTTTTGACGCGAAGCAATACCCATTACATTTTTCTTTTTGCGCCCCCCCCCCCCCCCCCCCAAAAAAAAAAATTTTGAGCACCAGCCGCCACTGCGTTTAACACAATGCTTTGTGAAAACACTGGTCAGACATCATATGGCATTACAAAGGCATCATCTGCACAAACACATACATTTAGCAATCCACATTTAGTAAGCCTGCGATGCAACAGTTAACAGTGATATCCTAATCTCTCCACTGAATACCTCTCAAGAAAAGCCTCACATCACCTGCAGTTCTGTATATAGCGAGCATTGACTTTCCAAGCTTTGTTAGAAATAAAAGCCTATTCATTGTATCGCATAGAGAATTTGGCGATGGGCTTGGTTACTTGGAAAGAGAGCATGTCAAGGAAATCTCATTCTATTCCAAGCTGGCCTTCCCCCCACTTATGCGTGCCTTGTATTTGCAAACAGTATTAATTCCTAAAGAACGTGCTTAACAGAAAAGTATTTTATTGTAAAGAGGCATTACACTGACATCTGCCATAAGGAAGGTTATAATCTTTATGCATTCGAAAGTGACACAGATACAGGTCAAAAGACCATTTCTGGACCTGTGCTATTTTCAGGCCATATCCTTCTATCTAGATGGCAATAACAAATGGAAAGTAAAGTAACAATATTAACAAATCGAGAATATAAAAAAAAACAGATGACACAGTTACATAGTTTCATTGTTCGTCAGGTCGAAAAAAAGACACAAGTCCATCTGGTTCAACCAACAAAAAAAAAAAAAAACACCAGTATTGAAAACCCAACCATACAATCCCATATACACACAATCCTATACCCACAGTTGATCCACAGGAAGGCGAAAAAACCCAGCAAAGCATGATCCAATTTGCTACAGCAGGGGGAAAAAAAAATCCTTCCTGATCCCCCAAGAGGCAATCTGATATTCCCTGGATCAATTTTACCTAAAAAAAAAATTTTAGTACCTACTTACTGTATATTAAGTACACCCAGAAAAGAATCCAGACCTTTTTTAAAGCAATCTAGTGAGCTAGCCAGAACCACGTCTGGAGGGAGTCTATTCCACATTTTCACAGCTCTTACGGTGAAGAAAGCTTTCCGTATTTGGAGAAGAAATCTGTTTTCCTCTAGATGTAAAGAGTGCCCCATTGTCCTCTGTGTTGACCTTAAAGTGAATAACTCAACACCCAAGTTCACTATATGGACCCCTTATGTATTTATACATGTTGATCATATCCCCCCTTAATCTCCTCTTCTCAAGAGAGAATAAATTCAGTTCCTCTAATCTTTTCCCATAGTTGAGCTCCTCCATGCCTCTTATCAGTTTGGTTGCCCTTCTCTGAACTTTCTCCAGTTCCCCGATATCCTTTTTAAGAAGTGGTGCCCAAAACTGAACTGCATGGTTTAAACAAATATTTTCTGCTTGAAAATTAGTTGTTTGATTGCCCAAGAAAGCAAAAGTAGAATCAGACAGATGCCAAAATGCAGGACTACTGTTAAAAATCATAGGGCCCCGTACAGCCTACCTGAGAGACCTCCCTCCACCCCCCACGTTAAAAAAATAAATAATATTAAAACAGTATCTACGCTAAAAATACACTAATTTTTAAGAGACAGAAACACAAGATAACTTACACATTTCCTGTGAAATCTAAAAGGATAAAAATGTATTGAGGTATTAAATAAAGCTCTGTGTAAATGAGGTCTTGGGGCTCCTTCACATAGGTGCTGTGGCCTGTACAGTGTAGTTACATAGTTAGTGAGGTTGAAAAAAGACATCAGTCCATCCAGTTCAACCTATGATGTGTGTGTCTGTGTGTGTTTGCTGTTAACCATACATTGTATACCCCTGTATGTTGTGGTCTTTAAGGTGCCCATCTAATCGTTTTTTGAAACTATCGATGCTCCCTGCTGATACGACTGTTTGCGGAAGAGAATTCCACATCCTTACTGCTCTTACAGTGAAGAACCCCCTACGTATTTTAAGGTTAAACCGCCTTTCCTCTAGTTTTAGTGAGTGGCCACGTGTCTTATTGTATCTCCTTTCTCTGAATAGTTTGTTCCTTATGCTAGGGTCACCAGTACAGTATTTGTACATTGATATATCCCCCCTCAATCGTCTCTTCTCCAAAGAGAATAAGTTCAGTGCTTGTAGTCTTTTCTCATAGCTGATGTCCTCCATTCCCCTAATTATTCTCCAGTTCCAGCACATCCTTCCTGAGGACCGGTGCCCAGAACTGGACAGCATACTCCAGATGTGGCCGGAGCAGAGTCTTGTAAAGAGGGGGGATAATCTCTATTTCTGGAGTGAATCCCCTTTTTTATACATGTACATTATACATTTTATACGTGTAAATATGTGTTTTATCTTTTATGTGGCTGGAGCTGCGTGTAGGCAGCCTATGGTACGCTATGGGGATGCAGCAGATCCTAATTGGATAGGCATGTGGTTGCAGGTGTACAGCTACTAACACAAAGTGTGCATTTGGGGCCATTCACCTACACCTGCACACTTTGACATGGGGCTGCGTTCATACAGTTGCTGCGTCCTCAGAGTAACAGGCAGCTCCAGCCGCACAAACCACTCATTCACACTGTATGGGACAGAGAACATGTGTGAGTGAGCCCTTAAAGGAGGAATTCACCCAAAAAGGGAAGTTCCGATTGTTTGCATCCTCTCTCCCCCCCTTCCACTAACACATTTGGCACTTTTTGTGGGAGGGTGGAGCGGGTACCTGAATTTGACAGGTACCCCCACTTTTGGTCAAATGCGCTGCGGAGATCTAAGCATTTATGCAGAATTTTGGAATTTTTTTTTTAACCAGTTTAGGACTTTCCAAAGGCATTTGTAGGCTAGATCAGGTTCTCTTTTATACATGCAAAAAAGCCTATGCCTACCTGACACTCAGTGCTGTATCTTGGCCTAGGCCAACAAGGCCCAGGCCTAGGGCAGCACTTTGCAGAGGGGCAGCAAAAAAGCTGAACCTCGCACGAAAAAAAAAAAAAACAACCTCCTCCCGGCTACCAAACGAAAAGGGTCCTTGCCAGCTTGCGCTACACTTTTAGTATAGTGCCAGTCCTATGGGGCGAGGTGTGGCGGAGGTCAGGTTCCAGGAGGCAAAGTCTGAACCGGCACTTAGGGTGTTTGTTTATCAACATAAAAGTTTTGAACATCATAGAGCCTCGGATTGCAGTTGGGTTCAGAAAAGTGAAAGGCTGTATAGCTAAGTTATGTGAAGAGAGACAACCCCACACTGTCCTGGTGTGGGGGGGGGGGTGGCTCTCAGATGAATATATAAATGTTATATGTAATAAGGACAATAAGAAATACTACCTTCCTTTTTACTGATCAAACAGCTACTATTTCTTATCTAGAGGGACAGTTACTCTTTGGATCCAAATTCTCCTGTCTCTCTTTTCAGTTTGATGTATTAACCACTTTACCACCGGAGGATTTTGCTGTCTTACGTCCAGGCCACTTTTTGCGATTCGGCGCTGTGAGACTGACTGACAATTTCGCGGTCATGCAACGCCGTACCCAAAATAAATTTACGTCCTTTTTTTCCCCACAAACAGAGCTTTCTTTTGGTGGTATTTGATCACCTGTGCCACATTTTTACTTTTTGCGCTATAAACAAAAAATGAGCGTAAATTTTGAAAAAATAACAATATTTTTCACATTTTTTTATATGAAATTCCACCCAAAAAAAATCAAAATTATTTTTAAATTTTTGGCCAACTTGTGTTCTGCTACCTATGTTTGGTAAAAAAAAAAAATCACAATAAGCGTATTTTGATTGGTTTGCGCAAAAATTATTGCGTTTACTAACGAAGGGAAAGATTTCTGTCATTTTTGGTGTTTTTTTTTTTTTTAACGAGTAATGGCGGCGATCTGCGATTTTTTTTGCGGGACCGACATTCGGACAGATCGGACCCTTGACTGACATTTTTGACACTTTTGGGGGTACCAGTGACATTACTACTATAAATATGCACTGTTACTGTAAAAATGACACTGGCAGGGAAGGGGTTAATTTTATTGGAGAGGGAGGGGTTAATATATGCCTGGTGCTTACTAACGTGTGTGGGGGGAGGTGACTGAGTGACCCAGGGACAGATCGCAGGTTCAGCTATGCTGAACCCTGCAATCTGACCCTGCCTGTCACTTAAGCGATCCGCCCGCTTTGTTTACACAAGCGGGCGGATCTCCAGACTCGATTCCCCGACGATCGAGGTAGAGCGGCGGTGATCACCGCCGCTTCTCCCCTGGCCCGACTCTCGCTGTGACTGAATACAGCGGGAGCGAGCCTCCGGCGGCGGGCGGCGCCCACAAGGGGAGGAGTCCAGCTGGACGGAATCGAGCCACTTTACCGCAGTCCAGTCAACGTGACTGGTCGGCAAGTGGTTAAAATGTATAACAAATAAATGTGTTCTTTAACTGTAGGGTGTTTACACTGGGTTTTTTTTTTTTTGGTGCAGTCCACTTTGCAAATTAATGGGGTGGTTACATTTAAAGATGAATTCCAGGTATGGATATTTTATAAACACTTACATTGATCTGGCGTGGACCAATGTTACTAAGTGTATACAGTACAATACCTAGACACAGGGCCGCTGATAGGGGGGGACCACCAGCCCTCTTGTAGGGGGCCCGAGCTCACAGGGGGGCCCACACAAGGGAGGGGGATTAGTGATGGACAACAAATACAGAAATCTTCCTCCAGCACATGAATCTGATCTGTCCCTCTCCCTGCTATCAGCTTTTATCTGTTGAGAAAGAGACAGTTGTCCCTCACTAATCCCCCTCCCTTGTGTGGGCTCCCCTCCCAGCACTGACTCTAATGTTATCTCTGCTCAGGAGTTTATTTGTAACTTTGTTTCTCTCTCTCTGTCTCTCTGATCACTGAGCTCCAACTGCCCAGCCTGTATATTTTTCTCATCTCATCTTTTTTATTTGACAGGTTTTTTTTTTTTAGATTTAGCAGGAATTGAGAGTTATGTTATTCAGTATTTGTGTCTCATAATAGTGATTTTGTTCTAATTTTAGCTAAATATATCTTTAATATTTTCTTAGGGGGGCCCTGCCAGGTAGTCTGTACGGGGCCCCGCGATTTCTAACAGCAGCCATGCCTAGACCATATCCCTGAAAGCCAGAGGTGGGGGACTCGAGTCACATGACTTGACTTAAGTCAGACTTAAGTCACCAGTTTGCGGACTTGAGACTTGCTTGACTAAAATTAATAAAAGACTCGACTTGACTTTGACTGGGTATTCATGACTTGAGACTTGACTTTGACTTGAGACATATGACTCGAAATGACTACTTTTTTAAGTTATTAAATATTTGCATTTTCTCAAGATGTGTACATACACGGTTCTAATCTGTATGGCCTGCCTAAGGCATATGTCTAAGGGGGGCTAGGGGCACTGTTATTGGAAGGTTTTTACCTAAATTCAAAGAACAACCCATTCAGTTTAAAATGGAAATAAAAGTGACCACTTCCCCTCTGTTCTCAGCTGCATAAGAGCTGCAAAAGCACACAGCTTGTGCCGCAGGGCAGTATTCCAACCTAACGACCCCAAACAAACCTCCAATACTACCACTGCCTGCTAAAGAAGCTGAGGGTAAGGCCTCATGCACACTGGACGTTTTTGGAGCTGCTGTTAGCAGCGTCAGACGTTTTTTTTTGCAGCTGCAGAACGCCCATCCATGTTATTCTATGGCCTCATGCACACATAGAGCTTTTAGGAGCTCCAAGTGGCATAGGCGTTTTACAGCTCCAAAAAAAACCCAGGAACTGTGCGTTCTGGAGCTGCAACGTCAAGCTGTAAAAACGTCTGATGCTGCTAAAGGCTGCATAACGTTGCTTAACGTGCGTTAAGCCACGTTATACGTTTTTTTTTTCTTCCATTCAAAATCAATGGTTCCCTATGGGAGCCTATTGATTTGAATGGAAGTCGCACCGCAAGTCGGATCATCTCATCGAGACTTTCACTGTGAGAATCTTGAGGGGAAACTCCACGCCAAAATGGGGAAAAAAACGGCGTGGGGTTCCCCCCCAGGTTCCAAACCAGGCCCTTCGGGTCTGGTATGGAATTTGAGGGTAGCCCCACGCCGAAAAAACGGCGTGTGGTCCCCCCCAAAATCCATACCAGACCCTTATCCGAACATGCAGCCCGGCATGCAAGGAAAGGGGAGGAGACGAGCGAACGGCCCCACCCCCCCTGGATCGATGTGATGATCCGACTTGCGGTGCGACTTCCATTCAAATCAATAGGCTCCCATAGGGAACCATTGATTTTGAATGGAAGAAAAAAAAAACGTATAACGTGGCTTAACGCACGTTAAGCAACGTTATGCAGCCTTTAGCAGCGTCAGACGTTTTCATCGGGAGACCCCGCCCCCTTGTGTCACAAATTACGTCATCTGTGACATAAGGGGGTGGGGTCTCCAGATTACGTCGCTGGCGACCACGCCCCTAATGGCTATATAATAAGCTGCAGAGACCGGCATAATCGCCGGAGACGTCGTCGGAGGAGGACCGGAGGAAGAAGAAGAGCCGACAGCAAAAGAGCAGAAGACCGGAGAGGAGAAGACAAGACAAGAAGCGCGGACAGCAAAAGAGCAGAAGATCGGAGAGAAGACAAGAAGAGAGGACAGCAAAAGAGCAGAAGCCCGGAGAGGGAGAAGACAGGATGAAGATTTTTAATAAACTTTCCAAAACGTCTCCTGTCGTTATTTACATACACTGCCTTTTATGGGGTGAATGGGTAGGGGTACAGTGTACCCCATACCCATTCACATAGGGAGGGGGTCCGGGATCTGGGGGGCCCCCTTGTTAAAGGGGGCTTGCAGATTCCGATGAGCCCCCTGCCTGTAGACCCCCACAACCACCGGCCAGGGCTGTGGGGATGAGGCCCTTGTCCTCATCAACATGGGGGCAAGGTGCTTTGAGGTGGGGGGTGCAGAGCCCCCCCTGCCCCAAAGCACCCGCACGCTCGTCCCCTCCCCTTTCCTGGCATGCCGGGCTGCATGCTCGGATAAGGGTCTGGTATGGATTTTGGGGGGGACCACACGCCGTTTTTCTTTCGGCGTGGGGCTACCCTCAAATTCCATACCAGACCCGAAGGGCCTGGTTTGGAACCTGGGGGGGAACCCCACGCCGTTTTTTTCCCCATTTTGGCGTGGAGTTCCCCCTCAAGATTCTTCACCCTGATCCGACCTGCGGTGCGACTTCCATTCAAATCAATAGGCTCCCATAGGGAACCATTGATTTTGAATGGAGGCAGAAAAAACGCTGCTAACAGCTACTGTGGCCAAACGTGCAATAACGCTAATGGAAAAAGCTACTGAAAGCACGTTTTTACAGCTGCTTTTTCCCGGCGTCAAGAAACAGCTTTGGAGCTCGTTTTTATGACGCCCTGTGTGCCTGGAGCCTAAAGGTGATGGATTGGCCAAGCATGTCTCCAGACCTAAACCCTATTGAGCATCTGCGGGGCATCCTCAAATGGAAGATGGAGGAGCGCAAGGTCTCTGACATCCACCAGCCCCGTGATGTCATCATGGAGGAGTGGAAGAGGACTCTAGGGGCAACCTGAGAAGCTCTGGTGAACTCCATTTCCAGGAGGGTTAAGGCAGTGCTGGAAAATGATGGTGGCCACACAAAGTATTGACACTTTGGGCCCAATTTCAGCTTTTTCACTTAGGGGTGTACTCACTTTTGTTGCCAGCGGTTTACAGATTGACGGCTGTGTGTTGAGTTATTTTAAGGTGACAGCAAATTTACACTGTTATACAAGCTGTACATTCACTACTTTACATTGTGGCAACGTGTAATTTCTTCAGTGATGTCACATGAAAAGGTATAATAAAATATTTACAAAAATGTGAGGGGTGTACTCACTTTTGTGAGATACTGTAGCTAGAGAACTGACCACGCTGAGTTCTCCTGCTTAGTGTGGTCAGTTTTTAATAGAAAAGCAGAGGGAATGAGGGGAACACCAAGACTTTCACACAAAGGACGCTATGACATCAGCCTGGTATGTGAAAGGTCACGCTGCCTTTGTAGCTCCATAGGGCTACACAAAAATAGCTGCCAATGCAAGTCAATGGGAAGCACAGGGAAAATGGCTGCCCCATACAAGTCAATGGGAAAACATTTTTTCTATTGGCTACACTAAAGATGGCTGCTCCCACAGCGAGCCATGCGGTCAGGGGACCCCAATATGGAGGCCACAAGGACTCTACAACCAGACCCAGCAGGAAAAGGTACAATTTTCACCCCACCCACCAGGACGATAGGTGCCGCAGCTATAGAGCCCCCCCCGGGGGCGGGAGAGGGGGGTAGGGCACAGGGCCAGGTATCCTGACAGGCTAGGGGGATCTTTTAGGAAGTACCAGGTCCCATTATCCCCAGGAGAGGGCCCACATCCCCCCCAAGACAGGGGGGCTGCATTTACTCACCATACCATGGACCGGGTGGGCTCCCCTCCGGACAGACCACCTCCCCCCCGGAGTGGGGGTGCTGCCAGCCGAGGGGTACGCGGTGACTCAGGTCGGTCCAGGTCGTCATGTCCCAGTGAGATATCCACTTGCAGGCTCATCCCCACCCAAAAAGGGGCTCTGTCATGGCGAGGCCTAGTGCGTGACTAGAACCTGCTCACGCTCGTAGGTCAGGCTGGGAGACCATAGGGATCTAGATTATCCAGTGCGAAACCTCAGCCGGCATTGCTTGTAGATAACGAGGAGGATCCCCCTGAACACTAACTAGCAAAGTGAGTAAAGATAAATAAAACAAAATATTCCTAAAAGAATAAAAAAACTGAGACCGAAGTCCCAGCGGAAAACCTAGGTCCTACTCCTTCCCTAGGCAGAAGAAAAAAATGGTTTGCTGGAGCAGGGTGTGTGGGGTTATGCCTATAGGGACAGCCCCCCTGTGGGTGGTGAATTCCTTTTTTTCCTGTCTAGTACTACTCCTGCTGGGGGCAGCATAACCCAATGGTAGAAGCAGCATAAGAGCTGTGTCTGTCAATGGACGATAGAGAAAAACAGTTCTGTGAATGTGAAAGCTACAAGTACAAGTAGCTGTCGGCTTGTAGTTCTCAATTAACTACCAGGTTGCTGTTGAGCGCTCTTAGTAGTTCATTAAGTCATCCTGTAAAGTGTGAAACTGCCTGATCAGCTTACACTGACAGTCTGTAGGAGTCCTGCATGGCACCTACGATCTGCTGATTGCTGGTTCAATGCTTTCCAAGCTCCTACAAAGAAAATCGTAAATGCTATACGTTTTTTTTTACCAAACATATGTAGCATAAAACAAATTGACCGAAAATGTTAAAAAATTTAGATTTTTACCTTTTTTTGGGGGGGGAATTTCATATTAAAAAATGTGAAATTGCTATTTTTGCAAAATTTACGCTCTTTTTTTGTTTATAGCGCATGATCAAAAAAAAAGAAAAAAATCGCACAGGTGATCAAATACCACCAAAAGAAAGCTCTGTTTGTGAGAAAAAAAGGACGTCAAATTCGTTTAGGTACAGCGTCGCACGACCGCGCAATTGTTCGTTAAAGTCACGCAGTGCCGAATCGCAAAATAGGCCCTGGTCAGGAAGGGGGGTAAAATCTTCCGGGGCTTAAGTGGTTAAGGCAGGCCATAGATGCTGCCAATGTCTCTCCTGCAACCCATAAATTTGCATGATTCCCCCACCAGCACATACAGTGCTGACAGGGGAATCCCTCCTGCTGGGCAACTGTCTGATCCCGGTTTGGAGGGGGCAGAGAGGGCGAAGTCATCCCCACCGGAAGAATACCTTGATTATTGCTAACCAGCTTAGTATATTCAGCCTGCCAACACACGGTTCGAATCAAACTGCCTATGACCGACTTAAAGCGGAGTTCCACCCTCAAAATTAAACTTTTCACCGCTTGCTCTAAATTACCTGAAAAACAATTGGATAAGTAAAATTTTTTTTTTTCGATTCACTTACCTTGTTTTTAAAGAAAATATACTTACCTTCCTTCCTCTTCCTCCCTCTGCGTACACGACCTCCGACGTCACTTCCTCCTTGCATTGACTCCTGGGGGAGGAGCGCCATCGATCCCAGGAATCAATGCGCCTGCACCGGTCCTGCTCGTCACTTCCAGTGCAGGCGCGTCATTCCCTGCTTAACAGCTTCTGGGCATGCGTTTTCTAGATACATTAATAATTTAGTTTATTCAGCATGAAATGCAGCTTAGTTATGTAGCAGGAGGCTGTAAATTCTGCAATAATTACATTTTTGGTAAACTCATTGAATGAATCCAAGTTCTGCAAGCTGAGATAACATGCGCTGCATTGATGCAGTCACACAATTTCGCACTAACTACCAGTAAGAATGGGTCCTTACATTTAAAGAGCACCTGTCATTTCAGGTCCATCATGGCAGCGCCTCGTAGTTGGCATCCACTCACCTGCTGCCACCACGTCCCCTACCTTGTGTCATTGCCCCATCACCAACCGTCCCATTAAAGTGAATGGGATTGTCGGTGAGACAACAGCGGGGCAGAAGAGGAGCCTCTGCAGGACAGAGATGACAGTTGCACTTTAAAAATTATGATTTAAATCAAGCCTTTTATACTAGTGATTTAAATCGTGATTTAAATTGACTTGAGTTAACCCCTTCCGGACCGCCCGCCGCAGTTATACTGCGGCAGGCAGCCCCTCCTGCGCGAACAGACGTAGGTATAAGTCGGTCTCGCGCCTGTAGCTAGGGGGCGAGCGCTCGCCGCCGCCGGCGCGCTCCCACCCCCACTCGGCAGCGGAGACTCCGATGCACAGGGCAGGCGGCTCAGATCGCCGCCTGCCACCCGCGATCACTCCCTGCTGAGAGAGAAGGACGGTCAGCTGTTGTAAACACAGCTGACCGTTCTTCTCTCTGGAATGATCATAGAGCCCCTGTGATCCTTCTATGTAGGATCACAGGTCTCTGATCATTTCACAAGCCCCGCCCCCATACAGTTAGAAACATGCACCTAGGTACACATTTAACCCCTTGATCACTTACTGTGTTAACCCCTTCCCTTACCAGTGTCATTATTACAGTAGCTGCATCATTTTAGCACTGATTACTGTAGTGATGTCACTGGTCCCCCCAAAAGTGTCAAAAATGTCAGTCAGGGGTCCGATCTGTCCGCCGCAATGTCACAGTCTCCCAAAAAAAAAAAAAAAAAAAAAAAAGAAAAAAAAAAAAAAAAAATCGCAGATCACAGCCATTACTAGTAAAAAAATAAAAAAGGACATAAATCTTTCCCGTAGATAGTAGACGCGATAACTTTTGCGCAAACCAATCAAAATACGCTTATTGCAATTTCTTTTTACCAAAAATATGTAGCAGAAAACAAATTGGCCTAAAATGTTAAAAATAGATTTTTACATTTTTTGGGGGGAATGTTGTATAGCAGAATGTGAAAAAAAATTGTTTTTCAGAATTGTCACTCTTTTTTTGTTTATAGTGCAAAAAAAAAAAAAAAAAAAAAAAAAAAAAAAAAAAAATCGCACAGGTGATCCAAAACCACCAAAAGAAAGCTCTATTTGTGGGGAATAAAGGACATCAATTTTATTTGGATAAATCGTCGCACGACAGCGCAATTGTCCATTAAAGTAACGCAGCGCCGAATCGCAAAATATTGGCCTGGTCGTTAACCGCTTGCCGACCGCCGCAAGTAGATTTACTGCGGCGGTCAGCCCCTGCCAGGCAGAGTGACGTTAATTAACGTCACTTGCCTGGGAGGGTCTGGGGAGCGGGCGCGGTCACGGACCCCCCCGCGCGTGTGACCGGCGGACCCGATGTCCGCCAGCCACTCTGCGATCGGCGGGGGAGAGGGAGAAAGTCAGGCAGCTTGTGTAAACAAGCCACCTGTCATTCTCCTCGCTGTAAAGACACTGATCACATGGATCTACTATGTAGATCCGTTGATCAGTGTCCTTACAGCTCAAGCCACAGCCAATCACAGTAGAAAGCACGCCCCTAGGGACACACACAGCCCCTCCCTCCCAAATAAAGTTAACCCCTTCACTACCAGTGTATTTTTACAGTAACAGTGCATATATATAGCACTGATTACTGCAGTAATGTCACTGGTAACCCCAAAAGTGTCAAAAATGTCAGTCAAGGGTCCGATCTGTCCGCCGCAATGTCGCAGTACCGCAAAAAAAAAAAAAAAAAAAAATATCGCAGATCGCCGCCATTACGCGTTAAAAAAAAAAAAAAAATGACAAAAATCTTTCCCTTTGTTAGTAAACGCGATAACTTTTGCGCAAACCAATAAAAATACGCTTTTTGCAATTTTTTTTACCAAACATAGGTAGGATAAAACAAATTGGCCGAAAATGTTAAAAAATTTAGATTTTTACATTTTTTTGGGGGGGAATTTCATATAAAAAAAATGTGAAAAATATTGCTATTTTTGCAAAATTTACGCTTTTTTTTGTTTATAGCGCAAAAAGTAAAAATCGCAAATACCACCAAAAGAAAGCTCTGTTTGTGGGAAAAAAAGGACGTCAAATTCGTTTAGGTACAGCGTCGCACGACCGCGCAATTGTCCGTTAAATTCACGCAGTGCCGAATCGCAAAATACCCCCTGGTCTTTTAGCAGGAAAATCCTCCGGGGCTTAAGTGGTTAAGGGGGCAAATCCTTCCGGTCCAGAAGTGGTTAAATCAAATACACCCTGTACAGACGTAACGGTAAATGCTCACTGGAAGGTACAGCATCAAGGTGAAAAAATAGGCACAAGCAACTGTACAAGGTTATTGTACAATATGATTAAAAAAAAAACCTACAGATCTGCAGCTAAAGTTCTCTCAGCAGATTTAAACATTTCTGCCAACTGTGGTCACAGATGGCTGCTAATATGCATGCTAAGGGCAGGCACACTTATTAGATACTTCAACCTTCTCCTATGGGACAAAGAGCCTTGTGCATGGGCTAAACATGGCCTCAGCTGGGATTACATGAGAAACATGAAGGTAAAGAGCCACCCAAGCTGCTAACTTCACCTGGTGGTCATTCTGCTTTAGATCTGCCAGATACTTAATAGCCACCATCTGTAAAGTAATGGAATATATTGCTGAAGAATGCCTACTAGAATAAAGTTTCAAATAACTAAAAGGTAACCGTAACCGGATTGCAAATGTAACACTTTGTGAACAATTAAAGTACCATCAACAATCTTGATCAAGTTTTCAGATTTCTCTACATCTCAATACTGTTTTTATCAAATGATACAGATATTAACCGCTTTAAGACTGGAAGGATTTGCCCCCTTAATGACCAGGCCCTATTTTGCGATTCGGCACTGTGTTACTTTAACTGACAATTGCGCAGTCGTGCGACGCTGTATAAAATTTAAAAATAAGGAGCGACAATTTAAAAAAAATAAATAAATAAAATATTTTTCACATTCTGCTATATGACATTAAAAAAAATATATATTTTTTTTAACATTTTAGGCCAATTTATTTTCTGCTAAAAAAAAAATTGCAATAAGAGTATTTTGATTGGTTTGCGCAAAAGTTAGCACGTATACTAACTACGGGAAAGATTTCGCTTTTTTTTTTTTTTTTTTTACTAGTAATGGCAGCGATCTGCGATTTTTTGCGGGACTGCAACATTTCAGCGGACAGATCGGATGCCAGACTGATATTTTTGACACTTTTGGGGGGACCAGAGACATTACTACAGTAATCAGTGCTAAAAATATGCACTGTTACTGTAATAATGATACTGGCAGGGAAGGGGTTATCATTATGGGTGATCAAGGGGTTAAATGTGAGCCTAGCGGAGTGATTCTAACTGTGGGGGGGCGGGACTTCTGAAATGACCATAGAGACATGTAATCCTATATAGAAGTATCACAGGGGCTCTATGATCCTTGCAGGGAGAACGGTCAGCTGTGTTTACAACAGCCGACCGTCCTCTCTCAGCAGGGAACGATCGTGGGTGTCAGGCGGCAATCAGAGCCGTCTGACACATGCATCGGCTTGTACAGAAACACACAAAATCAAAAATTAAGCCACCCTTAGAGCAAATCTTTATAGTGCCGCCTCAACCAAGTAGTTACCATGTAAGTCATGGGAGAACAGCAGTGATCAGATCCGGTTTTCCAGCCTGTCTGTTTGATGATCCCCTGACAGCTGTAGTCCATTAACTAGGGATGCACCGATCCGATATTCGGATCGGATATCGGCCCCGATACTGGCAAAATAGCTGGATTGGGGATCGGTAAAATTTAGCAGACCCACGGGCCGATCCGGGGCGTCGCTTCTCTCCAGGCTTCTGACCCTCCCTCAATCACTTCAATAGGAGAAAAAAAGCTTTTACTCATCTAATTCTACAGTTGCGGGCATTCTTCTTCTGTTTATGGGGGGGGGTTCGTCTTTCTATCGGTATCCACATCACTGGCTGTGTGATGTGGACATTTCCTAGGTATCTGCCGATCCGGAAGTATTATTTTGTTATAAGCTCACAAAACAGTACTTCCGGATCGGAATTGGAATCAGTGATTTCACAAAGCAAAAGATCAGGATCGGGACTAAAAAAAGTCAGATCGGTGCATCCCTACCATTAACCACTTGCTTACTGGGCACTTATACCCCTTCCTGACCAGGTCAATTTCAGAGCTCTCACACTTTGAATGACAATTGCGCAGCCATGCAACACTGTACCCATATGCCATTTTTATCATTTTTTTCACACAGATAGAGCTTTCTTTTGGTGGTATTTAATTACCATTGGGTTTTTTATATTTTGCTAAACAAAATAGACCGAAAATTTTGAAAATAAAAACAAAATGTTTTTCAAATTTTGTTATAAAATTTTGCAAACAGGTAATTTTTTTCCTTCACATATAGGCAATGATAGGCGGCATGGAGAGGTGACACTGATCGGCAGCACTGATAAGGGACACTGATGACGGGGCATGGATTGGCAGCACTGATAGAAGCCAGTTAAGAGCTTTCTTCTTTTCTTCACATTGACAGCATGAGAGAAAACAAAAGCCGATAAACAGCTTCTATTTATTGGCTGACAGTTGATTACATGGTAAAGGGCCCACTACGATTGGCCCTTTACCCTGCTCTGTGATTAGCCGAGTCTCATGCGCACCATCCTAGCATTTTAAGCCAGCACTGTACCGTCTTTTGGCTATAGCGTGGGCTCCAAGTGTTTAAGTACCTGACTGCAACCATAGACATGCGTTTGCAGCCAGATCCTCCCAAAAAACTGCAATTTTTTTTCCCCCATGAAAGTGGAGTTACCCTTTCAAAAAATGCTGATACAAATAAGAAAAAAAAGAAAAAGAGCTTTGGGACGGGCTGAATTAGGCACAACACTGCCCATTAGCACCGCAGACAACGCAGAGAGGCCGCAGCAGTGAATCACTCCGGCTGCCCTGCGATTTCATGGATTTTCAGTGTAAATTTGCTCTTTATGATTATCACTGAGAAAGACGGCAGTGCAGCTGAAATCTAGGACACTAGACCAACACAACCACAGATTTTATCACTTTGGAGGGATGGACTCATATTTCCTGTTTTAGCTATGGAACACAAAGTGAAGAGAAATCTCCCCAATTGGACACAGATGGCACATAAAATAAAAATAAAAAGCTGAAGGGTTATAACCCTCCCTTACTCTATCCAAAAAAAAACTTTGCGGCCGAACACTGCATCCAAAGATACAAGTATATCCACCTTATAAAACTTTGTGAATGTGTGTACAGACAATCACGTAGCCGCCTTGCACACCTGAACCACTGACGCCTGATGACGGAAGGCCCAGGAGGCACTAAGCACCCTTGTAGAATGCGCTTTGACAGGAAAAGGCGGAACCTATAGGATAGGCCTGCACTACCGTCTGCCTGATCCACCTGAAAAAGGTCGCAGCAGATGTGGGCCTGCCCCTTACGAGGCCCATCCGTAAGAACAAAAGATCGGATTTCCGAATCGGTTCCGTCACCGCCACATACACCCGATTCGCCCTGACCACATCCAAAGAATGTAAAGCAATTTCTTTATAAATGTTTTGGCTTAGGGCATAACAAGAATAGTAACACAAAATCTTCATTCAAATGAAACCCCCGAGACAACCTTAGGAAGGAATGCCTGACAGGGTCACAACACCACTTTGTCCTTATGAATCACCAAGTCAGGTGAATGACAGGACAAAGCAGCCAACTCCGACACCCTACATAAAGAAGTAATAGCGACTAAAAAAGGCACCTTCTGAGACAAAGTGAGCAAAGGAAGTAATGTACGCCTTCCAAACTCGATCATAAACTTTCCTGGAAGTAGATTTCCTAGCGTTTAACAAAGTAGGAATCAATGACTCCGACAGCATTCTGTCCTTCAGCACCTGGCCTTCAAAAGCCAGTCCGTTAAAGCCAGTAACTGTAAAGCAGGATGGAAGATTCCTCGAGACAAAAGATCTTCCCTGAGAGGAAGTTTCCAAGGGACATCAGCTACCAGCCTTACCAGACCCGCATACCAAGACCGGTGAGGCCAATCTGGAACTACCAGAATGACTGGAATCCCTTTCCACCTCGATTTTGCGTAGCAGTCTCGACAGAAGTTGTATTGGAGGAAAGGCGTAAATCAGGCAATACAGACCTCAAAAGGGGCCACCAGTGCATCTGCAGCGTCGGCCAGAGGATCCCGAGACCTTGACATGAACCTGTGCAGTTTCATGTTGAGACAGGAGGACAACAGGTCCACATCGCGGGTCCCCCATAGAAGGCACAACTGATGCAACACCTCCGGATGAAGAGGCCATTCTCCCGGATCAAACGTCTGCCGACTGAGATAGTCTGCTTGCCAATTCTCTACCCCCAGAATGTGCAGAGAGGGCCGGAACAACAGATCAGGAAGGAACATGTAGTTCTGCCCACCTCAAGATACCGGCTACTTCCCAGGCAGCCAGGGCACGCCTTGTGTCCCCTTGATGATTGACATATGCCACAGCCGTGGCATTGTCCAATTGTATCCTCCCTGCAGATGGTCCACTGAGACAGACAAAGCCTGACCGCCCGAATCTCCAGGATGTTGATTGGCAGATTGGACTCCTCTCGAGTCCAAACACCTTGGGCCGAATACACTCCCAAGACACCCCCCCACCCAGACAGACTGGCATCCGTGGTGATCACAGTCCAATACAGGGGAAGAAATTATTTTTCCAGGCGAAGCGCCAGGGAGCAGAGCCACCACAGTAGAGACCCCCCTTGTACCCCGACTCAACAGGATCAGATCGTCCTATGACAGCGGATCCTTGTGCCATTCGGCCAGAATCTCTTTTTGCAGATGTCTGGTATGGAACTAACCAAACGGAACCACCTCGAAGGTGGAAACCATCAGGCCCAGCACTTGCATGCAAGTCCTAAGCGACGACCGACGGTTGGACAACAACAGGAGCCAAATCGCATCCTTTAGCTTCAGAAGTTTTGCCTGTGGAACAAACACCCAGGCCCACCCTGAGTCCAGCTTGGTTGATGGAGTCAAAGCCGATTTCTGAAAATTTTGCGTCCATCCGAACTTCTGAAGTGTTCGCACAGTGATGTCCAAGTCAGCTTCTAGAGCCAAAGACAACTCTGCACACAGAAGCAGATTGTCCATGTAACCCAGTATTGCGATACTTTTGCTGTAGCAAGGCCAGCACTGGGACCAAAACCTTTGTGAACAACCAAGAAGCTGAGGCGAGAACAAAGGGTAACGCCACAAATTAATAGTGTTCCTCGCCCATGGAAAAACAAAGAAAATGCTGATGCCCGACATATATTGGAATATGAAGGTAAGCGTCCTTGAGATCATTAGAAGCCAGAAGATCCCCTTGATGGAGAAAAGCTACTACCGTGCAAAGGGACTCCATCCAAAATTCTCGCACAAAGCAGTTCAGAGCCTTGAGTTTCAAGATCGGATGAACCTTGCCTTCCTTCCAGGGACCTGTAAACAGATTTGAATCTAAACCTTAAAAACGTTCCGAATATGGAACCTTTCACAATGACTCCTTGTGCTAACAGGTCCTGCACTGCCCCGTAAAGGCCCAGTAGCCGATCATGAGACTGGCGCAAGTTGGAAGGAAAGAACCTTGCCAGAGGCAAGGACCGTAACTCGATCTTGTAAACTAACTGAATTAACTTGGGGACCAATTTGTCCTGAATGAGCAAGGTCCATGGTTCCGAAAAAAGGGAAAGACGTCCCCCCATCCCAGACACGGTTGAGGGCGCCCCTAAAGGCTGGGGGAGGCTTGTCTGCGGCACAGATGGTGCCCGCCTTTGACTTACCATTCCAGAGCCTTTTGCAAAGTTACGGGTGGATCTCAAACACTTTTCTTGCGATCCAGACGGACGAAAGGGCCGATTGTGAGCCGAGAAAAAAGGACATTAAGCACACATATTAGTGTGTGAAACGCGTCTACCTTGCCACTTTTTTGCCACATTGGGATGTCCAATAAACCTGGATTGTGACCACATCTGAGTGCAGCCATTTCTTTTCATTATTGACGGTCTACGGAGGCGAGCACCGCTGTTGGTCATCATGCTTCCCATTACCTTGAGCAGTGTATCTCTTTCCTTTGTAGGGAAAATGGGTAGTTGGGCCCAATTTGGAAATTTTCACTTAGGGGTGTACTCACTTTTTAAACCAGCGGTTTAGACATTAATGGCTGTGTGTTGAGTTGTTTTAAGGAGACAGCAAATTTACACTGTTATACAAGCTGTACACTCACTACTTTACATTGTAGCAAAGTGTCATTTCTTCAGTGTTGTCACATGAAACCTCGGAGCGGCTGGCACGGACTTCATAACATTGAAGTCAATGCAGGTCGCTCCAAAGAAGCTCCGGACCCTTTTTCCAAGTCGGAGCGACTTGTGTCGCTCCTATTAGAACGGGTCCACAGCTTCTCTATTCCAGGCGACCTACGGCGACCTGTCAGGTGACCAGGTCGCTTGACAGGTCGCCCCAGTGTGAACGGGGGCTTACAAAAATGGGAGGGGTGTATTCACTTTTGTGGGATACTATATATATATATATATATATATATATATATATATATATATATATGAAAAATTGGTAGCCCAAAAGAAACTGCGCAAATGGTGATATTCGATAATAAATTAGTTAAATTATTAATCAAATATTAATTATATATGTGAGGAATTGCTTCCATAGTGCAAGCTGCAATAAAAACGTGTATACGCATAAATAGTGAAAAAAGAGTGAATATATTGCGCTCAAACACTTAAAACACAACCAAAAAAGTGCTTGTGTGCATAAACCTATAGATAAATAAATATAAATGCTGGTAAATGTATGTGTATAAATAAATAAATAATGTGAAAAAGTCCTTAGTGAAATAAATCAACAGTCCTTAAAGTGCCCAGTGCAATACGGATCTCTCAGCAATGACTGAATATCACTCTAGCTTCAAGTGAGGGACCTCCACCATAGGGACTTTCTCCACCCAGTGCTCAGGGTAAATACTTCTTACCGAAGCTGGTGGACCCCTTAATTACAGGGGGTCTAAAACAGCATATATGGTCCACAAATGCCTCCAAGCTATCCTTCAGGTCCCTTTATATGGCTCAGCTCGCACAAGGAACTCCAAGTGTTTCCAGGGTGGTATAGGGAAAAAGATAAGGAGACTCCGATAGTGTAGTAAGTTCTAATATTGGGGTTTATGGCCCCATGCACACGGGGCGTTAGAAAAAACGTACGTCAAAGTTAGTTCTGACGCCGGAAAAAGCAGCTGTAAAAACGTGCTTTCAGTAGCTTTTTCCATTGGCGTTATTGCACGTTTTGCCACGTTGCTTTTAGCAGCGTTTTTTTTTCTTCCATTCAAAATCAATGGTTCCCTATGGGAGCCTATTGATTTGAATGGAGGTCGCACCGCAACACCGCAAGTCGGATCCGACTTGCGGGGCGACTTGCGCTGTCAGAATCTTGAGGGGGAACTCCACGCCAAAATGGGAAAAAAACGGCGTGGGGGTCCCCCCCCAGGGTTCCAAACCAGGCCCTTCGGGTCTGTTATGGAATTTGAGGGTAGCCCCATGCCGAAAAAAACGGCATGGGGTCCCCCCCAAAATCCATACCAAACCCTTATCCGAGCATGCAGCCCGGCAGGCCAGGAAAGGGGAGGGGACGAGCGAGCGGCCCCACCCCCCCTGGACCACACCAGGCCACATGCCCTCAACATGGGGGGGTGTTGGTGCTTTGGGGCAGGGGGAGCTCTGCACCCCCCACCTCAAAGCACCTTGCCCCCATGTTGATGAGGACAAGGGCCTCATCCCCACAACCCTGGCCGGTGGTTGTGGGGGTCTGCGGGCAGGGGGCTCATCGGAATCTGGAAGCCCCCTTTAACAAGGGGGCACCCCAGATCCCGGACCCCCTCCCTATGTGAATGGGTATGGGGTACACTGTACCCCTACCCATTCACCCCATAAAAGGCAGTGTATGGAAATAACCACAAGAGACGTTTTGGAAAGTTTATTAAAAATCTTCATCCGACTCTTCTTGTCTTCTCCTCTCCGGGGTCTTCTCCGGGGTCTTCTGCTCTTTTGCTGTCCGCCCTTCTTGTCTTCTCCTCTCCGGGGTCTTCTGCTCTTTTGCTGTCCCCCTCTTCTTGTGTTCTTCTCTCCGGGGTCTTCTGCTGTCCCCTCTTCTGCTGTCCTCTCTTCTTTTCTTCTCCTCTCCGGTCTTCTGCTCTTTTGCTGTCGGTTGTCGGCTGTCTTCTTCCTCCGGTCCTCCTCCGACGACGTCTCCGCTGATTATGCCTATCTCCGGTCTCTTCAGCTTATTATATAGCCATTAGGGGCGTGGCCCCGATGACGTCATCTGGAGGCCCCGCCCCCTCATGTCACATATGACGTCATCTGTGACATGAGGAGGCGGGGCCTCCAGATGACGTCATCGGGGCCACGCCCCTGATGGCTATATAATAAGCTGAAGAGACCGGAGATAGGCATAATCAGCGTAGACGTCGTCGGAGGAGGACCGGAGGAAGAAGACAGCCGACAGCCGACAGCAAAAGAGCAGAAGACCGGAGAGGAGAAGAAAAGAAGAGAGGACAGCAGAAGAGGGGACAGCAGAAGACCCCGGAGAGAAGAACACAAGAAGAGGGGCACAGCAAAAGAGCAGAAGACCCCGGAGAGGAGAAGACAAGAAGGGCGGACAGCAAAAGAGCAGAAGACCCCGGAGAAGACCCCGGAGAGGAGAAGACAAGAAGAGTCGGATGAAGATTTTTAATAAACTTTCCAAAACGTCTCTCTTGTCGTTATTTCCATACACTGCCTTTTATGGGGTGAATGGGTAGGGGTACAGTGTACCCCATACCCATTCACATAGGGAGGGGGTCCGGGATCTGGGGTGCCCCCTTGTTAAAGGGGGCTTCCAGATTCCGATGAGCCCCCTGCCCGCAGACCCCCACAACCACCGGCCAGGGTTGTGGGGATGAGGCCCTTGTCCTCATCAACATGGGGGCAAGGTGCTTTGAGGTGGGGGGTGCAGAGCTCCCCCTGCCCCAAAGCACCAACACCCCCCCATGTTGAGGGCATGTGGCCTGGTGTGGTCCAGGGGGGGTGGGGCCGCTCGCTCGTCCCCTCCCCTTTCCTGGCCTGCCGGGCTGCATGCTCGGATAAGGGTTTGGTATGGATTTTGGGGGGGACCCCATGCCGTTTTTTCGGCATGGGGCTACCCTCAAATTCCATAACAGACCCGAAGGGCCTGGTTTGGAACCCTGGGGGGGACCCCACGCCGTTTTTTTCCCATTTTGGCGTGGAGTTCCCCCTCAAGATTCCCACAGCGCAAGTCACCCCGCAAGTCGGATCCGACTTGCGGTGTTGCAGTGCGACCTCCATTCAAATCAATAGGATCCCATAGGGAACCATTGATTTTGAATGGAAGAAAAAAAAACGTATAACGTGGCTTAACGCACGTTAAGCAACGTTATAGCAAAGTTATTCAGCTTTTAGCAGCGTCAGGCGTTTTTAACGCTGTAACGCTGGTCCTCAGAACGCGCAGGTGGTGGGTTCTTGTTGCAGCCTAAAAACGTCTAAGCCACTTACAGCTCAAAAACGTCTGAGTGTGCATGAGGCCATAGAATAACATGGAGGGGCGTTTTTAGGCTGCAAAAAGAAAACGCCTGACGCTGCTTACAGCAGCGTTAAAAACGTCCCGTGTGCATGGGGCCTAATAATAGAAATGCACTTACTCAAACATCATAAACAGAATGCCTTCATGGGGTAAATGCAGCATGGGTTCGGTGTACGGGACGCTCCTCTGTTCCTGCGTATCACCAACCCGGAACTCCACGGTCTCACGTTCCCGACGCACGTTTCGTCAGACGCGCTGACGTCATCAGGGGATCATCTGTGTATATATATATATACACACACACACACACAAACACACACAATTCTGTATATACATATACTTACAGTAGGTATCGAAAAGAATCATCCCCCTTTAAAATATTCAAATTTCGTTGCTTTGCAGCCTGAAATGAAGACCTACAGTTTTTGTTTTATCAAGCTGTATTTACTGAGTACAAACTAAAACAGTCAAGTAAAAGATATAACATGTCTGAAAAAAAAAAAAATCAAACACAGAATCACTGAGTTGGCGATGTTTCTCTGCAGTAGGGAATGGAGCACTTGGATAGACACTTCAAGATAGAAGGAAAAAATGGATGGGGCAAAATATGGTCAAGTTCTTGAGGAAAATCTGCTGCCCTTTACCAGAAAGTGGTCACTGGCAAGAAGGTTTACCTTCCAAAATGACAAAGACCCAATACACACAGCAAAAATGATCACACAGTGGTTAAAGGAGAAAAGGGTGAATGTCCTTCCATGGCTTAGGCAGAGCCCAGACTTAAACCCCATTGAAAATCTGTGGAATGACTTGAAGACTGCAAAGAAGAGTGGGAAAATACTGCAAAGTCTAGATGTGCAAAGTTAGTAGAGATATAGCCCAACAAACTAAAGGCTGTAATTAAAGCAAAAGGTGGTTTAACAAAATAATGGCACAAAGGGGGTGATCCATTTTACAACCGATTCTGTCCTTGAATTTATTTATTTTTCCTGACATATTGGTGTTATTTCTTTCACTTGGATGTTCTAGGTTGCGCTGACTTTCTGGATAAAACAAACTGTATTGTCTTCATTTCAGGTCTAATTTTCAGCAACAAAATGTGATTATTTTAAAGGGGTATGATTCTTTTCTATACCCACTGTACATACACACACTCCAATACACAAACACATATATGTATTAAAAATAAAAACATACGTATACAAAGCAAACTGTTTCTAAGCAACAAGTGAGGAAAAATCGGAAAACACTGAAACAAGTTCAATGGCTGGAGCAGAAAGCGATGCAGCAGACCGGAGACAAAGTAAGGGCCAAGGACAGGAGAAACCTCACACCAGTATCAGCTGTGCGGTGGAATCTAGCCAAACACTGCCATCTGTGGCTTGTATAGTAATGTACTTGTATAAATCACACTATCAATCTCTAAGTAGAAGAAGCGTTGTTGGAAACATTGTTCTGCGTTCCCCTACGTTCACACCTATGCGCCTTTTGGTTCGTTTTGCATTTAACATGGTTTCCTATGGTACACATTCAAATCTATGCGTTTTTCAGCTGGTGCATTTCTGGAAAGGGTCGGAGAGGTTTTTTTTTCCAGCAGCAAATTGTGTTTTATGGGTAATAGACTTCAATGGAGTCGCGCCAGAAACTCAAGTGTATTGGATTCATGTTTTTTGCTGCCTTTTTTTCCCCCCTTTTCCTCTTAGCTGATTGCTAAGGAGCGGACATGGAAGCCAGTCGCTGCATCCTTGAATAGCCAATGAGTCATCAGCTGTCAGAGGGGTTCCCCGCTGGCAGCTGAATGTAAAAATAAAAATTGCTGGCAAAAAAAAAAAAAAAAAAAAAAAAACACAAAAAAACCATACCAGATCCTTGCCTGAGGATTCAATTAGTGCATTTCTGTGCAATACCACACCAAAATTAGCATATGATATTTATATTTTATAACAATATTTTATGCCAAAAACTTGTTTTGTAGAAAAAGTCTATGAAAAATGGACATTTGTGAAAAAAAAAACTTGTGGAAAAAAATATATATAGTGAAGAGAAGGGATGTGTGTCCAAAGAGTCCAAGCAATACTGTGATACTGTCCGATAAAAAGTGGTCAGAAAAAAATCTTCAATTTTTGCAATGGTGGTGTCACCCTCCGTGCTTGTGCAGTATGGTGTAAGCAATTCAAACTCACCAGATGGTGTTGACCCCCAATACCGTACGGTAAGTGGGTCAATGAGGCTTGATGATAAATATCCAGCTGGTCCCATCCGTCCGTGCCCAGGTGGTCCTGGATGTCTCCTAGCAGTGGGTATAATGGGGCAGAAAAATGGCACTCCTCATGGTGTAGCAAAAATTAAAATTATATTTATTAAAAAATTGTTAAAATAAATGAAATATAAAATACGTTGGTGGTACAGCTTATGCAAAATATAAAAGTGGGAATCGCTCAGAGCACTGCCAGGGAAGCCGGCTAGGACGGCAAACAGCTGGCTCGTCTGTAACGGGGAGCTTCCTGGTTAGTGTGCGACTTGCGTTCCAAGTACCGCTGAAAGTGAGGCTACGTGCGTCTCAGCTTAAAAAGTGAGTACACCCCTCCCATTTTTGTAAATATTTTATTACTTTTCATGTGACAACACTGAAGAAATGACACGTTGCTACAATGTAAAGTAGTGAGTGTACAGCTTGTATAACAGTGTAAATGTGCTGTCCCCTCAAGAAAACTCAACACACAGCCATTTATGCCTAAACCGCTGGCAACAAAAAAGTAAGTACACCCCTAAGTTAAAATGTCCAAATTGGGCCAAAATTTTATGTGGTCACCATTGTTTTCCCAGCACTGCCCTCACCCTCTTGGGCATTGAGTTCACCAGAGCTTTACAGGTTGCCACTGGAGTCCTCTTCCACTCCTCCATGACGACATCACGGAGCTGGTGGATGTTAGAGACCTTGCGCTCCTCCACCTTCCATTTGAGGATGCCTCACAGATGCTCAATAGGGTTTAGGTCTTGATGCATGCTTAGCCAGTCCATCACCTTTACCCTCAACTTCTTTAGCAGGCAGTGGTCATCTTGGAGGGGTGTTTGCCGTGTTATGTTGGAATACTTCCCTGCGGGCCCTGTCTCTGAAGAGAGGGGATCATGCTCTGCTTCAGTATGTCACAGTACATGTTGGCATTCATGGTTCCCTCAATGAACTATAGCTCCCCAGTGTCGACAGCACTCTTGCAACCCCAGACCATGACACTCCCACCACAATGCTTGACTGTAGGCAAGACACACTTGTCTTTGCACTCCTCACCTGGTTGCTGCCACACACGCTTGACACCATCTGAACCAAATAAGTTTATCTTGGTCTCATCAGACCACAGGACCTGGTTCCAGTAATCCATGTTCTTAGTCTGCTTGTCTTCAGCAAACTGTTTGTGGGCTTTCTTGTGCATCATCTATACAATAGGCTTCTTTCTGGAATGACAGCCATGCAGACCAATCTGACGCAGTGTGCTGCGTTTGGTCTGAGCACCGACAGGCTGACCCCCCAACCCCTTCAACCTCTGCAGCAATGCTGGCAGCACTCATACGTATTTCCCAAACACAACCTCTGGGTATGACACTGAGCACGTGCACCCAACTTCTTTGGTCGACCATGGCGAGGCCTGCTCTGAGTGGAACCTGTCCTGTTAAACCGCTGTTTGGTCTTGTGCCATGTTGAACTTCCAGTGACCAGTATGAGAGAGTGAGAGCGATAACACCAAATTCAACACACCTGCTTCCCATTCACACATGAGACCTTGTAACACTAACGACTCACATGACACCGGGGAGGGAAAATGGCTAATTGGGCCCAATTTGGACACCTAACTGTACTCACTTTTGTTGCCAGCAGTTTAGACATTAATGGCTGTGTGTTGAGTTATCTTGAGGGGACAGCAAATTTACACTGTTATACAAGCTTTACACTCACTACTTTACATTGAAGCAGAGTGTCATTTCTTCAGTGTTGCCACATGAAAAACTTACCGTTAGTTCACTGGTAATGGTCTTTTCTTCCGAGCCTTTCCAGGATGGCCCAACAATGAGAGATGAGAGGCTCCTACCTACCGGAAACACAATCAATTGAGATTAGTTAAAAGGCCCCACCTTTCCCTCTAGCCCTCAGTTGTAATAGAGTATTTTCCACAACCAATTTTTCGAGGGAAGTGTTGTAATAATTTTTATAGGCATATATCACCCACATCTATTCATATTATTTTTCACCCTTTTAACAAGGGCGGGTAGGTGGGCCATCCTGGAAAAGCTCGGAAGAAAAGACCGTTACCAGTGAACCAACGGTAAGTTTTCTCTCCTCACCTTTCCAGGACGGCCCAACAATGAGAGGATAATAGAGATCCTTTTTGCCTACCTTAGGGTGGGACCACTGTCTAAGACCATCCGGCCAAAGGCTAGGTCTTGTTGAGACAGTATGTCTATACGGTAATGCTTCAGGAAGGTGTCATTACTAGACCAGGTGGCTGCAGTGCGAATTTGTTCCCATGAAGAACCAGTCTTCTCGGCCCAGGATGTGGCGATGGCTCTTGTTGAGTGCGCTTTTACCTTAGTTGGAGCAGGAAGTCCTAATGTCTCCTAAGAGGTGGTAATTGCTTGTCTAATCCACCTGGCCAATGAAGGCTTAGAAGCCTGCAATCCCTTCCTAGGCCCAGAATGAAGGACTAGAAGGTGGTTTGATCTCCTGAAGGTTTTTGTTCTCTCTAAATAGGTGAGAAGAGCTCTTCTCACATCAATACAGTGGAATTCCCTTTCTTTTTTATTTTTTGGTTTGTCACAAAAGGAAGGCGGATTTATCTCCTGAGTTCTATGGAACAAGGATGCTAACTTGGGTAAATACAGAGGGTCTGGCTTTAGAACAATCCTATCTGGGAAGACCACCATAAAAGGTTCTTTAATAGAAAGAGCTTGTAGATCACCGATTCTTCTTGCTGTAGTAATGGCTAACAGGAAAGCTACTTTTAAAGACAAAAATTTAAATGAGATTTCCTCTATAGGTTCAAAGGGATCCTTAGATAACGCCTCTAAGACCCTGTTCAGGTCCCAAGGAGGGAACCTGACTTTTGTAATAGGGGTAATCCTATTTCTAGCCAACAAAAATCTTTTAACTAACGGCTCTTTTGCCAGACTAGTGTCCAAAAATACTGAAAGAGCCAATATCTGTACCCTAAGGCTGTTAACCGCCACACCCTTATCTACTCCATCTTGTAAAAATTCCAGAATAATGGGAGTAGAGGTAGAAGCAAAACCCTTTGGCCTCTGCCAGGCACAGAATTTTTTCCATATTTTTAAATAAATCTTTCTAGTGACTGGTTTTCTGCTCAGTAAGAGGGTATCTACCACTCTATCAGAGCATCCCTTTTATTTAAGCAATTGGCGTTCAGTAACCAGGCTGTCAATTGGAAGCCTGGATTCTGACACTGAACAGGTCCCTGAGACAGAAGGTCTGGGGAAACTGGGAGATGCCAAGGACAAGTTACCGACATGGCTTTTAGGAATGGGAACCATGGTCTTTTGGGCCCCCATGGAGCAATCAGGATTAGATTTAGACCCTGAGACCTGCTCAACTGCTGGAGGACTCTGGGAATTAGCATCAGAGGGGGAAAGGCATAGGCCAGATCGAACTGCCATGGCTGAGCTAGAGCATCCACCTTTTTGTTCTGGGCTGAGGCAAATAGATCTATCTCTGGTTGTCCAAACCTCTCTACTACCAACTGGAAGATTCTGGGATTCAGTTCCCACTCCCCCTCTTTGATGCAGTGGCGGCTGAGGAAATCTGCCTGCAGATTGTCCTTCCCCTTGATGTGGACCTCTACTAGGGAAATTACCCTCCTCTCGGTCCACCCCAAGATGTCTTGGGTCAGGGTAAGAAGTGACCTTGATCTGGTTGCTCCTTGTCGATTCAAGTAGGTTACAGTCGTGGTGTTGTCTGACAATACCAAAACTTCTCTGTTCGATATGAATTTCCTGAATGTTTTTAAAGCTTTCCCGACCACCTTCAGTTCTCTGAAGTTGGACGAGGCCTGAGCTGTTTTCTTGCCCCAAATCCCCTGGGCCTGCGCCCCTTCTAGGTGTGCTCCCCAGCCTCTGGTACTGGCGTCTGTGGTGATCTTTACTGGGTCCCATTGACCCCAAGGTTTGCCCTCCTGATTGGTCCACCACTCCAGAGAGTTCTGGATCTGTGGAGAGAGGGTGACCTTTAAGTCTAGGGATTCTATTCTATTGTCCCAGGAGGACAGATGGAAGAACAAGAGTTCTTTTGCGTGAAGTTGAGCCCACACAATGGCTGGGATGCTGGCTGACATGAGGCCTGAGACCTTTAGAATTTCTCTCCTGGTACAGGATTGAGCATTCTTTAGATCTAAGACTGTTGAAACTATTTGTTCCCTCTTGTCCTTGGGAAGAAAACGTTTCTGTGACACAGAGTCCACTTGAAATCCTAGGAAGGTCTGTACTTGAGTCGGCACCAGGGAGGATTTTTCCCAATTTATAAGCCAACCTAGCTTCTGTAGGTAGGCTACTACTTGCTGGGTGTCTATCTTTATTTGCGCCTCTGATCTTGCAAAGATCAGCAAGTCGTCCAGGTAAGGGATCAGGGCTATCCCCTGGTTGTGCAAATGAGCCACTGGCTCCGCTAGGATCTTGGTAAAGATTCTTGGACTGGATGATAGGCCAAAAGGTAGTGCTCTGAACTGCCAATGAGAAGTCCCTGCCTTTGTCACAATTGCAAACCTCAGAAATGGCTGATGGTCCTGGTGAATAGGAACATGCAGGTATGCATCCTTGAGGACTAAAGTGGTCATGAAAACATCTTTCAGTAGATTCTTTCTTACTGAGTAGATGGTTTCCATAGTGAATTTTTTGTAGAGAAAAAACTTGTTGAGATTTCTCAGGTTGATTATCAGGCGATGTTTTCCTGAGGGTTTTGGTACCACAAAAACGTGAGAATAAAACCCCTGGAAAAGCTGATCCCTTGGCACTGGGATGATTACTTGCTGTTCTGTCAGTTCCTGAATCCCTAATAAGAAGGCTTGCCCTTTTGCAGTTTTTTCGGGGACGTGTGTAAGGATCATTGTTGGAGGGGGTATTGATACAAATTCTAGTTTGTAGCCCTCCTTCAAGGTACTGAGGATGATGTATGGGGAGACTGTCATTTCTTCCCAACTGGGAAAAAAATTTACTTAGTCTGCCCCCTACTTTGAGCTTTAAGTCATTTCTTATTCCTTGTGATTGAGGTGGAAGGGAAGGAGGGATTGTTCCTTGATCTATCCTTCCTAAAGTTCCAGTTTTTTGTGGGTTCCCTTTTTCTTCTTTGTTGCTTGTTATCCCGGGGGCCACGAAAAAATTTCCTACTAGTCTCCTTAGGCTTAGTGTGAAATTTAATTCCTTTTTCTGAAGATCTGGAAAGGACTTCGTCTAACCCTGCACCAAACAAGCGGGTCCCCTCAAATGGAAGACCGCAAAGTTTGGTTTTGGAATTGAGATCTCCTTCCCACTCCTTAAGCCAGATGGCTCTTCTGGCTGTGTTCATGAGAGCCCCTGTTTTAGCAGAGGCTTCCACTGACTCCAGTGCAGCATCCGCTAGATATGCCATTGCCTTGGATATCACCAATAAGGAATCTTGGATATCCTGGGTTTTGGTCTGCAACAGGTTTTTACTCTATATCCAGGAAAAAGCATTTCTTGCCACACTAGAGGCAGTTAGGCCTGCAGCCATAGTAACTGCATTGGTATCCCAAGCTTTTCCCAATAATGTCTCAGCTTTTCGGTTCATAGCATCCTTGAGGCTACCTGAATCCAAAAAGGAAAGATCTGACTTTTTAGAGACCTGTGCTAGGGGGGCATCTCATTTTGGCCTTTTCAGGAATTTCTCTGAATCCTCTTCCTTAAAGGGGAATCTTCTTTTACACAAATTTCCTTTACTTAACCTGTTTTCAGGTAATTGCCACTGTTGAAGAATCAAGGTCTTCAGTGAGTGGTGAATATGAAAAACTCTAGAAGGGTTTTTCCCTATCCCTTTATAGAGCTCATCTTGTGCCATGGTTTCCTCAGGCAAATCAGGTATCTCTTCTGAAATATAAATAGCCTGAAGAAGAGACTGCAAATGTTCCAATCTGAAAAGATTTTTGCCTGACTCTACCTCTCCTGAGGAATCTGAGTCCCTATCCCCCTCGGCTTCTGAACCAGATGGGGAATCTTCCATTTTATTTTCTTCTAAGACTTGGCGTTAGACTTTGTGTAGCTGAAGTTTCTGTTCTAGATAGATAGCTTTCTTGGGACGAGGTCCCCTCCATTGAAGAAAGACCCATAGGTTCCCTACTACCAGATATTCCTAAGGTAGACCGAACTGACATAGTAGAAAGCATTTCCTCTTGCATGTTCTTAAAAAAGTCTTTCATCTTATCTGAAGTTTCTTATCCTGATAACTTATAAATGCATTTATAACAAAAGGGCTTGGTGTGGGAACTGGACAACTTATCTGAGCAATTACCACACTTCTTATGGACAACTGGCCCTTGTAATGCCGGGATAGATGTAGCTTCTTGTAAACCGCTCAAGGACTCTGGAAGACAGGATACAGGATAGTATAAGTATCACTCTTCCCTGAATAACACATAGCATGGAGACCATAGAAAGAACATAATTTCGACTAAGGTCTGGGAAATGGTACAATTTCCAGGTGCATACAAAGTCGGTAACCAGCAGAATTTCAAGGATACACAGTCCCCATAAGGATACTTTGCTCAGCACTTACCCTGCTCCGACCTGGGTTTGGGTGCCGACACCTGGCCTTGTCTCTCCTCCACCTTCCCCGGAGGATGAGTTGTGGAGGACTTCATTTCCCCAGCAGGCATCCGAGGTCCGATAGACTTGGATCCTGCTTTACCGCTATGCAGCAGTATCTCGGCGTCTCCTCCACGTTCTTCTTCCCCTTCATGTCGCGCGCTTCTGACGTTGCGCCGAAAGATGAGGCTTGGAACGCCCGTCCGGCGGGAAATTCAAATTTCTGTGGAGGAGAGCTGCTGGTGTCGGAGACAAGACCTGGAAACACCAACACCGGTGACCAAGGGCTTGCTGTGTGGGCGACCTGTGAGTTCCCCAGCGGGGAGGGCAGGGACTGCTCCGCTCGTAAGGTCCCCCAAGTGGGGACCCGTGGCCTTCTGCTGAACCTGGCTCACAGGGTACCTTTTCGACTCTAGGAGTCTGCAGGTAAGTAACACGAACTAACGTTTCTTGTAGGAAGAAACACAATCTAAACCAGTGTTTCTCAACTCCGGTCCTCAGGGCACACTAACAGGCCAGATTTTAAGTATTACCTTGGGGAGATGCAGACTAGAATACTGCAATCACTGAGCAGCAAATTATATCACCTGTCATGTATTTCAGTTTTCTTGCAAACCTGGCCTGTTAGTGTGCCCTGAGGACCGGAGTTGAGAAACACTGATCTAAACTGAGGGCTAGAGGGAAAGGTGGGGCCTTTTAACTAATCTTAAGTGATTGTTTCCGGTAGGGAGGAGCCTCTCATCTCTCATTGTTGGGCCGTCCTGGAAAGGTGAGGAGAGAAAGATATAATAAAATATTTACAAAAATGTGAGGGGTGTACTCACTTTTGTAAGATACTGTACCTTTAAAAGCAAACGAAAAAACAAAATTTACATTTTGAGTTAAATAATAATTTCTTTTTGGCCAAGAACTAGAAGGGACCTTAGAGGTCGCTCCAGTGCTCCAAGGGCATAGAGACGAGTGCAGGCCATCTTGCCCAGCTATCAAGCAGCATCAGATCGCTTCTGGGTTTACCGATGGCTCTGATAAGCTTGGAAACGGCGGTTCCGCCCGCAAGTGATCTCTACTTCTGAAATTGCCTTGCACTGTTTGTCTTCAGTGCTTTGCGGCACAGTGGTGTAGTGGTTAGCACTTTCACCTAGCAGCAAGAGGGTCGCCGGTTCAAATCCCAACCACGACACTATCTGCCTGGAGTTTGCATGTTCTCCCTGTGCCTGTGTGGGTTTCCTCCGGGTACTCCGGTTTCCTCCCACACTCCAAAGACATGCTGGTAGGTTAATTGGATCCTGTATTAAAAAAAAAAAAAATGGCCCTACTGTGTATGTATGCGAGTTAGGGACCTTAGATTGTACGCTCCTTGAGGGCAGGGACTGATGTTGAATGTGCAATGTATATGTAAAGCGCTGCGTAAATTGACAGCGCTATAGAAGAACCTGAAATAATAATAAAATAAGACCACTTTTATCCGACGCCTAATCATCCACAGTAAAAAATAATACCGGAGTTATGGCAGCTAGCTGAAAGTGCTAACAACTACACCACTGTGTGTGTGTGTGTGTGTATATATATATATATATATATATATATATATATATATATATATATATATATATATATATATATATATATATATATATATATATATATATATATATACACATATACACACACACACACACACATAACTTATTTATAGTTATTTATTATATTATAGTTTATGATTTTGTGTTTCAAATCTTATCATACCCAAGATGTTATAAAGAAGAATGCACAGAAAAAAAAATCATATATAAATAGTTGGTTTGGGCTGCTCATTCTTAAGAATTACATGCAAAATAATGGTACCGCTTTCAGCACCTAAAATCCGAAAGAATCATACCGCCAGGGAGGTTAAATCAGGATAAGAGGCAATATATCGCCTCCTCACCACCTGTCAAACACTTGGATCGCTTTTCAGAGGAGCAGCAGTGTCTGCTGCACTTGTGAATAATGCCTTTAAAGCATTCACACAGAGTTGGGGGGTGATACGGTTTAATCACGGATTTACTGTCCCCAATCCCTGCCCCCTTTAGCTGCTGAGGCAGCAGTTAAAGTGGTTGTATATTGGAAAAAAAAAAAAAAACCCCTGCAAGTCAAAGGCATAATGAGCTAGTATGCATCGCATACTAGCTCATTATGAAATACTTAAAACGAAGCCCCGACATGGACCCCCGGACACCGCTGTGGGAGCTGACATGCTCCCTCGGCGTCTCTTCAGGGTTGGGCGGCTCCGGCGCTGTGAGTGGCCGGAGCCGCGATCACATCACTACCGCGCAGGAGTCATTTTCCGGCAAGTGCCCGGCGTGGAACTCTGAAGGTCCGCCGGACGTTCAGAGCGCATGCGCCACTAGCGTCAGCGGCTGCATGCAGGGCAAATTTTTCCTAAACCGTGCAGGTTTAGGAGATATTAATTGTACCTACAGGTAAGCCTTGTTATAAGCTTACCTGTAAAAGTCACAAAAATCAGTATACTACCACTTTAAAAGTGTACACATGCTGTAGCAGGAATTAAACTTTTGGGAGGTGCTACAGTCTGTTAATCGTGACCCATTCAAGTAAATGGGGCTACTCTGCCAGTGCCCTGCAACTGCACTCTTTGGGGTCCAACGAGCTAAAGTTTCACAATGATGTGTTGCAGTTTACCTGCACCACGGGTGCAGCGCAGTGCATCTGCAACTTTCCTGAGTTAGCTGCTCTTTGCCATAGACTTCTAATAAATCCTGCAGGCATGGTGCACTTTCTGAAAGTGCACCAAAACTCCTGTATTCAGAAGAAGTCTATGGCTAAGCTCCACAAACCCCCAGGAAAGCTGCAGGTACACTCCACTGCACCCTCGCTGTGGGTAAAGCACAACACATTAATGTGAAAGCAGCCTTATACCATTATGCCCAGTGTATTGCTTCAAACTGAAGATCTCTTCTTTCCTGCTGCTGGCAGCACTCACCAGCTCGGATTAGAGGTGGAGTGCAGTTGGTATCATTCCGCATGGGACAGGAGCCGGTACTACAGAAGAGGCATCTTGCGGCTCTTGCTCCCTACGACACCTTCAACTATACAAGTAGTACTTCTGTATTTCATGCTGTTAGATGCTCTGGGATAGCTGGTCAGCAGGCCCAGACGTCGATCTAGAAGTCACCAAGCCCAGGCGTCGATCTACCAGTCACCAAGCCCAGGCGTCGATCTACCAGTCACCAAGCCCAGGCGTCGATCTACCAGTCACCAAGCCCAGGCGTCGATCTACCAGTCACCAAGCCCAGGCGTCGATCTACCAGTCACCAAGCCCAGGCGTCGATCTACCAGTCACCAAGCCCAGGCGTCGATCTACCAGTCACCAAGCCCAGGCGTCGATCTACCAGTCACCAAGCCCAGGCGTCGATCTACCAGTCACCAAGCCCAGGCGGCGATCTACCAGTCACCAAGCCCAGGCGGCGATCTACCAGTCACCAAGCCCAGGCGTCGATCTACCAGTCACCAAGCCCAGGCGTCGATCTACCAGTCACCAAGCCCAGGCGGCGATCTACCAGTCACCAAGCCCAGGCGGCGATCTACCAGTCACCAAGCCCAGGCGGCGATCTACCAGTCACCAAGCCCAGGCGGCGATCTACCAGTCACCAAGCCCAGGCGGCGATCTACCAGTCACCAAGCCCAGGCGGCGATCTACCAGTCACCAAGCCCAGGCGGCGATCTACCAGTCACCAAGCCCAGGCGGCGATCTACCAGTCACCAAGCCCAGGCGGCGATCTACCAGTCACCAAGCCCAGGCGGCGATCTACCAGTCACCAAGCCCAGGCGGCGATCTACCAGTCACCAAGCCCAGGCGGCGATCTACCAGTCACCAAGCCCAGGCGGCGATCTACCAGTCACCAAGCCCAGGCGGCGATCTACCAGTCACCAAGCCCAGGCGGCGATCTACCAGTCACCAAGCCCAGGCGGCGATCTACCAGTCACCAAGCCCAGGCGGCGATCTACCAGTCACCAAGCCCAGGCGGCGATCTACCAGTCACCAAGCCCAGGCGGCGATCTACCAGTCACCAAGCCCAGGCGGCGATCTACCAGTCACCAAGCCCAGGCGGCGATCTACCAGTCACCAAGCCCAGGCGGCGATCTACCAATCACCAAGCCCAGACGACGATCTACCAGTCACCAAGCCCAGACGACGATCTACCAGTCACAAAGCCCAGACGGCGATCTACCAGTCACAAAGCCCAGACGGCGATCTACCAGTCACCAAGCCCAGACGGCGATCTACCAGTCACCAAGCCCAGGCAGCGATCTACCAGTCACCAAGCCCAGGCGTCGATCTACCAGTCACCAAGCCCCAGACGGCGATCTACCAGTCACTAGCCTACAATCTACAGGTTCCTGACCCCTGATGTAAGGGGTAAAATTGCTGTCTAATATATCCCACCAGCTTTTAGATGCCATTGTAACAAGATAATCAATGTTATTTACTTAACCTGTCAGTAGACAAAATTATGGCTGACCGGTGTATATGGATGTTCTCAACAGGTTGAAAGTGTGCCCCAATTAAACTATGAAGTACATACTTAAGGTTTCATTGGTGAACTCTTGGCCAGAGGTAAGAACAAATGTGTTAAGTGGCTCTTTAATACTCTTATCAAAATATGATCTGTTAAATTAACAACATAAAAAAGAACAGAGCACAAATCTGGATTTGAAGGTGCTTGGCTAAGGCTCCATTCACACCTAGGCATTCTGGACGGAATCGCCGCAATTCTGTCTGCAATTCCTAAATCACCAAAAAACGCAAGACACGCTTGCGATCTCTTTAGTTTCAATGGCACCCCAATCGCAGGGCGATTTTGCCAGGGTTTGTCGGCCGACAAATCGCTGCAAAATCGTGCAAACAGAATCACAGGATGCCTGTTTCCCCAAAAGATTCTGCCTGCGATCCGGAACGCTTAGGTGTGAATGAAAAAAACTGCAAGCAGGTAGCTTCTTTATTGCAGAAGAGATATGCAAGAGCTCTTCTGCAATAACAAACCCTTACCTGCCAGCTCACAGAGCCTTAACTGCTACATCACTGGAATGAGGAAGCCAGTATTTCTATGAGTTTAGTTCCACTTTAAGATTTTTACAACTAATGCTTTTTTCAGGTTTACTGTCCAAAGTAGTGTTACCTTTAACCTTCCTAGCGGTATTCCCGAGTGTGGCTCGGGGTTAATATTCAGTGCCAAAAGCGGTAACCCCGAGCCACACTCGGGATTACCCCAGAATGATACTCACCTTCCATTGCGATCCCCCGCCATCCTCCCCATCCTTCCTCCCGCTGTCCTCTCGCTGTGTGTTCGGCCGATGCCGGCACCTTCTACCAGTTCCCTTCCCTGTGAGCGCCGCGTTGCAGGGGGGTGGAACTGGCAGGAGATTCAAGAAAAAAAAAATGACATGATACAGTTAGGAGTACAATTTTGTGTCATGTAATTTCACCTAGAGGCTTTTCCAATGCCCTGTCTGTACTTTTTGCGGTACTTTGTGCCTGGAAAATTGATAAGTCCATGGCGTCCAAAAAGCGTTCTTTTAGTTCAAAAACGCTTATGGACGAACTGGAAAACAGCGATGGTGAATCGGAAATATTTGAATAACTGAGCGATAGCGATTAGTGGGAAAATTCGTCATCAGGTACTAAAAGAGACAAGAGTGACGATTCTGCAACTGAGCACAGCGATGTGCGGACTTGGTGCTCTATTGGCTGCGGTACGGATCAGGCAGAACCCCCAAAATTCCCATTTACTGGAGCACCTGGTATAAAAGTTGACGTTGACCATGACAACCCCTTGGCATACCTACAATTATTTCTGACCGATGAGGTTATTGAAAAAATAGTTACCGAGACAAACCGGTACAAAGAGCAACAATTGGCTGCGCATCGGAAGTTTGCAAGATGCAGAAAGTGGGAACCACTGACCAAAGATAACATTTGGAAATTTCTGGGCCTAATAATTCTTCAGGGAATGGTGGGGAAAACCCTGCAGAAGTGGTATTGGACAACCAATACATTACATGCCACTCCATTCTTTGGCACTTTCATGTCAGAGTACAGATTCTCCCTCATAATGAAATATCTCCACTTCCAAAACAATGAAGAATTAGATGAAATGTATTATTATATCATAATTTATGATTTCGCATTTCAAGCTTTATCATACCCGGGATGTCTACTAGACTCTTGTTTGGACAGATTTAAGTGAGTTATTCCTAAGAATTGCAGGCCTAAAATATAAAACAACAGATTTCCATGCAAAACAATGTACCGCTTTTAGCACAGAAATTCCGACAATCAGGCCGCCAGGTTAAGTCAATTTTACAAAATATTGCTTTGGACCCAGTTTACCCGTCTGGATTTGATCTCTATACTGTAGCTCTCCTGAATTGAGAAGAGATTTTATTAGCTCCTATACAGATGGTTTCCACCAAAGCTTTACCAATGTAATGCGCTGCTTCGCTGAACATCATAAGAAAATCCTCGCTCTATTCCCCTGGAAGTGTCATTGCAAATATGGATGGGAAGACAAGAGGCTGGGTGGGAAGTGGGGTCCCAACGGGGCCTTTGTCATTCCGGGTGGTCGTCATATGATGGCCTCGCGTGCGCCCCATGGGCAGTGCTGTACCATGATCTGTCAGCTGTGACCACAACTGATGCTGGTACCAAGTGATCACTGTGATCAAACACAGCAGATCACATGACAACTGTAAACAATAAATGGCATGGATTCATGCCATTCATTATGTTGCTAGATCTGGTTGGCCCATGTGATTGCTGTGACCAATCATAGCCCATCTGCACTATGTGATTAGCTGTGGCCAATAACAACAATACACACTGAATGAATTAATTTCAATCAGTAAAAATGGCTGCTTATACCAGGGTCGTACAATGTTACTATGGTAACACAATTACTCTGGTCACAGTGTGTTACATAGTCACATAGTAGTTGAGGTTGAATAAAGACAATAGTCCATCCAGTTCAACCTGTGTAGGTGTGTGTGGACGTATCCATTTCCCATACCCCTGAATGTTTTATGATCTTGTAGATGTACGTCCAAGAGTCTTTTAACAGTAGCCACAATCCCCGCAGTTACTCCCATTTGTGGAAGAGAGTTCCACAATCTTATTGCCCTTACTGAAAAAAAAAAAAAAACCTTTGTGTAGCCCTAGGTTAAATCGCTTCTCCTCTAATCACATTGTATGATTTCGTGTCCTCTTACATTCCTTGCGTCAAAATCGTTTTTTTTTTCTATGCTGAGATCACCGATGAGGTATTTGTAAATCGCTATCATGTCCCCTCTCAGGTGTCTCTTCTCTAGGGAGAATAAATCTAATGCTTGCAGACGCTCCTCATAAATTAGGTCCTCCAATCCCCTAAAATAAAAATAATGGTTAAAAAAAAAAAAATTCACTTTTTTTTTTTTTTTTTATACATACTGCCACTAGTCAGAGTCCATGCTCTCTGCCACACCCGTTATATGATGACGCTGTGCAGCACTGGTGACAGTAGGTAAAAAAAAAAAATATATATATATATATATTTTTTTTTTTTTTTAATTTCTTCATTTTCCAAAAAAATGTGACAAAATTACAACTTAAAAAAACTTGCCATGCTTCTAACTAAATACTTTGGATGGTCTACTTTCCAAAAAGGAGTCATTTGGGGGATATTTGTACTGTCATGGCATTTTCGGCCCTCAAGAAATAAGCTATGCCATCAGTACATCGGGACCAGATATACCTGTGAAGGAATGTGATGAACACTTGTCTATTTTTCTATGTGTATTCTTCTCTACATGTATATATATTTTTCCTCTGTCGTCCTTACTCAAAATGGCCGTTACTAGATAACTACTCGCCCCTACCCACCGAGATGGAACGTGAAAAGAAACATGGAGCCTTGGCACAGTGCCTTCAAAAGAAGATAACATTCATGAACTCGAAGGGGACCACCTTATAAACGGACCTGACTAATCAGAAAGCTGCAAATAATCAGTATTATGCTAATATTATGCTTATGACGTACTAACATATGACACCGCCTACTAACTATATAATATACTGTCCATTAGAAATAAAAGTAGTATCATTTACCTGAACAATGTGCGTCAGTCTATGATATCCATGTGCATGCACTGTAATTACCTATTTAATCAGATCCAGCAGCAAGAAATCTATTTTGAACCTGATTGAGGTTCCTTAACCTTTACAAATGGCGCCCAACGTGGGGCTTCAGGTGTTCGTCTGCCGAAAAGCCGCGTAGGAGGTTTGGCGACTGGATGAGACAGACCAAGAGGGACTTGCGCACCCCTGAGAGTACGGTAGGTACTTTTACCTTACCACTGTACGACTTGTTTCTGTCTTATCTTAATCGCAGATCTCAGGTGCTTTTCGAAAGACGTTTCAAAAAGGTGGGTAATCCTCACCTGGGGCTGTTTTTATTAACCCACCGTAAGATTTCTGCTGGCTGTATATTGTTTGTTCAGTGTCTGCCATCCTGAGTGAAGTGTGTCTCTGCAGGCTGGAAGGTTGCATTTGTGTGTCACCAAGTGAGCTGTTTTGCCCTTGGATTCAAGTGAGCTGTTTTGCCCTTGAATAAGACGGATATTTGCAAAGTACGTCCTTTGAGACGGGATACTCAGAGGTTTGGATCCTCTGAGGGGAAAGCCCAGCTGCAGGTGGATGCCCGACACTAGGGGAGGCAGGAGTAATGTCTTCAGTGTCTGTCGTTTTGCTTGAAGTGTGTCTCAATAGGCTGATACACTAGTTGTAAGCGTGCCTTGGATTCAAGTGAGCTGTCTGCCCTTGAAAAGATGGACCTTACAACAGGCCTCGACAAATCCCGGGCGCCAGGTCGCATTTGCGACTAGAATTAGCGACCTGGCGCCTGGGGTGCCCTGCAGGATGTGTCCTGTCCCTTTTGCGCCCCCCACCTCCTCTTCGAGTTCACGGACTTCCGCGGCGTCCAAAAATTTAGTCCCCGGCTTTTCGGCCTTCTTCTGTGAGATGAGAAGCTAGGGGAACTGGCGCCCTCTTGTGGTGGCCGGGAGTAATGCATGTTCTCAATGCCAAAGAGGAGAAGAGAGGGAATTTTTTTAAGGCTTCATCTCTCTGTCCAGTTACCTTTGCTTAAAGGTAAGTGGACAGGGAGTGTGGTTATTATTAATTTATTTTTTAAATGTAAAAAAAATAATTTTCTTTTTTTTTTTTTTTTCAATTCTTATTAAAAAAAAATAAAAATATATATATCTTTTTTTTTTTTTTTCCTCATCGCCGTGCCACAGCCGAAGGCCCCTTTCACACGGGCTGTCTGATCAGGTCCGCCTGTCAGTTTTTCAGGCAGACCTGATCGGACCGTTCAGTCTCCTCTATGGAGCAGTAATCTGCCGCCATCTGACCCTGCCCGCCAAAAACAGACGGATAGTGGTTCTATTTTCTATCCATCCCGTGGATCGGATCAGATGGCATCGGATGGAAAGAGACAGACAGTCTCTTTCCATCCAATTGCGCTATAGAGGAGAGTGGGGTTCTTGTCCTATTTATGTGTAAATTTAGTATCCGTTTTATTAAATAAAGCTTGGTTGTTAGTTTAAAAAAAAAAACAAAAAAAAAAAACTGGCTCCTAACTTTTTTAGCTGGCTCCTAGATTTCAGGCAAATTTGTCAAGCCCTGCCTTACAACATACGTCCTACGGGACGGGTAGGAGGTTGACTGATTCGAAGGATCTCCTGAGGGTTAAACTCAGTTGTTGAGGTCACATGACAAGAGAGAGACGACAGGAGTTATGTTTTGTTCTGTGTGTGTTGTGAAATGAAACGTACATTGTTACACAGATAAATCCAGTCAGGTTTGAGGTTGCTACGGGCAACAGAGAGAGAGAGAGAGAGAGAGAGAGAGAGAGAGAGAGACAGAGAGAGGAAGGGGTTACGTTTTGAGTTTGTTTTTTTTTTGTTTTTTTCAGTTCAACCCCCCTCCTTCTCTTCTGTGCGTCCCTGAAAGTTTTTTTTTTTTTTTCTTCTCTCTGAGACTTGCACTGTGTTGTTATCTGGTAAACCCCCACACATGCAGCTGGCATACTTTTTTTTTTTTCTCCTCGTGAGAAAGCGGGAGGGGGTCACTCCTTGCGTGGAGTTTGGAGGACAATAAGTCTCAGCTTTACCACATATATGCAATTATTACTTTTTTTTTTTTTTATGGAATTGGAGATAATGAAAACTTACATTAGTTTCAAATTAGATTAACTCTATATCTGCTTATAATATTTGAGAGATATTTAGGGGGCATCCTCTATTCCAGGAGGGGAACCTCTGATCAGCTCTGGTCATCCCTGGTCTGAGTTTTGAAAATTGGCACAAAGCCAAAAGTTTTAAATCAAGTTAAGCGATTGGTTACCAGTACTGACCCCTCCAGCCGTCAGCTTAGACAGCGGCAGGAGAACAGAAAAGAGTAATAGACCTTGCATTTGAGCTGGGTGGCCCAGAGAAGGGGGGGAGAGGAATATGGGTCAGCATATTAGCAAGCCAGAGAAGGGAATGTTTGCATATGATATTGTGAAGCGTAGGGAAAGGAGTGAGGCTGTTAAACATTTATCCAAGATTGCAAAAGTCTGCAAATTAGAAGATCCCGTGGAAAGGCTTCAACCAGAATTCTGGCGTGTACTAATCAGGGATTACAGAGGAATTTTGTGTGATAAGGGCTTGTTGACCGTGGCAACAGCCTGGTATAAAACCGCAAAAGCTTTGCATTCTGAAGGATGGCTTGAAGAGACAATCAAGGTTGGAAACTCTATGATGTATGTATATCATAAAGTAGATCGTAAAGACAATAAGCCCCCGCCCTATAATGGCGTCTGGAGAAATAAAGGGGAGGGTCCTTACTCTCCGCCTGCCGCCCATTATCTTCACACCACTCCTACTCAAAAGCAACCCACAGGGACAGTTCCTGCGGACGGCCATCTTGGTGCAGCCATGTCTTCACTTCCTGCCCCGCCCAGTACAGTTCCTGCAAACGGCCATCTTGGTATACCCGGAAGGCCTAACAAAGGTCTATATCCAATTCTCCCTGTTTTAACACTCCCATCCTCCCTGGATTACAGGTCCAATATACTAGTGATGAAGACACATCCGACTGGGACGACCAACCGCAGGTGACAAGCGCACCCGACAAGTCTGCCTGACCCAGAAACACAGCCAATGCCCCTATACCACAGGGTAGTACAGCTACAAGAAATTTACCTAGTCCTCTTACTGAGCCAATCCAAGTGGGGACATTTCCTGATTTGCTTGCCAGATTTGTGGTGTCTTCTACATGCCCCTTGCATCTGCTAGCAGCTGATTCGCTGTCCGGACTACAGGCCTCAATTATTTTTTACGCCCGAAGGAGGAGTGAAGCTACATACTCCCCTATCCTTAGAAGACTCATCTGCCTTGTGTTCTCTGCCTCTCATAAAGACACTCCGTGAAGCGACAACTCCAAGTTCAGTACCACTGAAGTACTTGGCAGGATCCCTGCATGCCTATGGTCTACTGAACCGGAAGACATCGATCACTTTAAAGTACCGCCAGTCATGGTGCAACTAAAACCTGGGGCACTCCTACCTGGAAAACCACGCCTCCGGAGAGACTGGACCCGTTGAAGCTAGCTCAATCCGAAGCTATCTCAAAACAGGTTGAGACCCTTGTGTCTAATGGTGCTTTGCTACCCTGTACTTCTGAATGCAACACACCTTTGTTCCCAGTGAAGAAACGGATCCCAAAAGGTGAACCAGAGAAATACAGAATGGTCCAAGATTTCCAAGCCAATTTGCCAAAGCCATAACCTCTGTCCTTGATACCTGGCAACAGGAACACCCTACAGTGACTCTTCTCCTCTGTGCAGATGACTACCCCGCTGATGAAGAAAATTCAGAAAGTCTACTAGGCTACCTTGCAGAACAAGGCTGTAAGGCCTCCAAAGAGAAAATACAGTGGTGTTCCAAGACTGTCACCTTTTTAGGACACTGTATTTCTAAAGGCACAAGACATATCGCATCAGACCGAGTAGCCGCAATCAAGAATATTCTTCCACCAAAAGCAGCTAAACAACTGCATGCCTTTCTTGGACTCATATCTTACTGCAGGGCATGGATCCCTGATGCATCCATCCTCATGCAACCACTCTATGATGCTCTCAAGTCTGTGCCATTTACCCTGTCAAACGAGGCCCTGGACAATTTTATTCTGCTGAAGCAAGCAATATCCACAGCTCCTGCTTTGGGCCTTCCAGATTATGAGAAACTTTTCAAACTGTTTGTGTTGGAGAAGAATGGCCACGCCACAGGGGTCCTGGCTCAGGAACATGGAGGGCGCGCTAGACCCATTGGTTACTACTCTTGCCGTCTTGACCCCGTGGCTAGAGGTGGTCCTTCCTGTCTAAGGGCTGTCTTTGCTGCCCAAGCACTCTTAGACAAAAAACTTCAGACCTTGTCTTAGCACACCCCCTGCTTCTTCTGGCACCACATGACATTGCTGCCATCTTAAATCAGGTGCAACTCCGACAACTGCCCACGGCCAGACATCTACGGCTGCAAATCTCCCTCCTACTTCCGGACAACGTGACCCTCCAAAGGTGTCTCACTCTCAACCCGGCCACCCTTCTGCCATTTTTCGAGGGGGGAGAAGGAGAAGGTGAAGAAGGAGACCCCTATGACACTCCACATGACTGCCTTGAAATGATGCACTTGGAAACCTCATATCTCCCTACAGTGAGTGAAATTCCTCTGGAAAACCCTGACTACATGCTTTTTGTGGATGGCAGATGAAGGAGGCAAGTACCACACAGGTTACGCTGTGACTTCTGAATTTGAAATCCTACAAGCAGAAGCATTATCACCAACTGTATCTGCCCAGGAAGCAGAGCTTCAAGCCCTCACTGCAGCGTGCAAGATAGCAGAAGGCAAAAGAGCCAACATTTACACAGACTCAATATACACCCTTGGAGTAGCTCATGATTTTGGTATCATCTGGAGAGCTAGAGGGTTCCTGACAGTGGCCGGAACACCGGTGAAACATGGTCCTGCCATCAAAGATTTAATGGATGCACTACTTCTACCAGAACAAGTGGCTGTCTTGAAGGTTAAAGCACATGGCAAGCTGAACTCTCAAGAGGCCAGGGGAAACCACTTGGCGGACAAAGCGGCTAAACAAGCAGCAACAAACCAACGAAAAACGGCCAAAGCGGCTGAAGAGCAGAGTGAATCCTCAGTACAGATGCCTTTGGCAGTGCATGTGCCATCTGGCAGACTATACCTAGCCTCTATGCAACAGGCAGCCTACACAGATGAAAGGCTGGAATGGATCGACAAAGGAGAAGAATACGAAAGACGGTGAGGACAGAAAAGACACTGCAGAAACATTTGAAAAAACCCTTATATCCATCCAAGAGGATACACATTGATCACATACAGATGCCAAAAAGCGGCTGATAAGAATACGCCCTAGTGGTGGTGGACATGTTCTCGGGCTGGCCAGGAGCCTACGCAGTCACAAACATGACAGCTGAAACCACCGCTAAAAAAAAAAGAAGAAAAAAACGACTTAGTGAGATAGTACATAGATTTGGGGTCCCAAAGGTGATAGAGAGCGATCAGGGCCCAGCTTTCACAGCAACCCTAACAAAAGAGATTTGGGCAGCACTGGGAGTTCCGTTGGCTTTACGCACCCCATACCACCCTCAAAGTAGTGGGAAGGTAGAAAGGATGAAAGGGATTCTAAAGAACAGGATGTTAAAGATGGCCCAAGAGACTAACATGAGTTGACCAGACAGTTTGCCTTTTGCCCTGTTCAGTGTCAGGCACAACCCCCGGGGGGAGGGGGGGAACATGCCCTGTCTCCCTATGAAATTTTGTTTGGTTCAGCCTCCAGACTTTGCTGTTACTCCCCACAGCAGTCGCAGTTACAATCTGATATGTTAACTTGTTATGTTACATATTTGTCTAAAGCCTTAACTAATATCCATTCGAGTATTTTCCTCCATTCCAGATCCAGAAACAGACTCGGGAACCCACAGTCTTCAGCCAGGAGATTGGGTGTTAGTGAAGAAATACACAAGGAAAAATTCACTTGATCCCCGATACAAAGCACCTGGATACACGCCTTTCACTGCAAGAAAGCCCAATCTCCTGAAGACAAGATCCTGCTGGCAGCACAATGATTGTGCTGTATATCCTTTTTTCTTACAAGTTTGATAAAAGCTCAGCAGGTGATTATCATCAAAACAGGTACTCAACAGGCGGCCATCGCTAAGACAAATGGTGTCGCTACATTTTGGTACAATTCATCCAGCACATAAGTGGTTACGTTTATTTATTTTTTTTTTTTATCTTTGTAGTATAATACCCCTGATAAATACACTGACTCAGCACCCAACCACAGGAGGAAGCAAGCAGCTCCCTCTGGAAGCTTTGATCCTCATGTGTACATAGATGCCATAGGAGTCCCAAGGGGGGTCCCAGATTAATTCCAAGCTAGGGATCAGGTAAAAGCTGGTTTTGAGTCTTTGCTCCCCATAATAACCTTCCTGACAACACTGGTCCAAATGGTAAGGTTACTCTAGCTATCAAGATATTGGAAGATCTGTTGTTTGAGTTGAAGAAGAACTCAGGTATTACAGACCCTTGGGATCAATATTTTAGCTGGATGAGTGGGTGGCAGAAGGCGCTCGCCCAGATAGGAGTAACAGTACTAATAATCCTAGTTCTTTTAGCCCTGATTCAGAGGCGTAACTAGAACCTTCAGGGCCCCGATGCAAGAAACGATGAAGGGCCCCCCAGACCCCTGGCCGGGGCCCTTCCCTTCAAGCCCGGGGCTCTTCCCACTAATCCTGGGGCTCTTTAATCTCATTGCATGGCCTTTTATTATGGTCCCGCATCAGGATACTTTCACAAGTTCTGCAGTGGGCCCCCTTCCTGCAATCTTGGGGCCTCCCCACAGTGGTGAAATGCCAGGGCCCGGTCGCAAGTGTGACCTTTGAGATCCTAGAAGTTCACCCACTGGTTTGCTACCGGGCCCCCTGGAGCATGGGGCCCGGTAGCGATTGCAACCCCTGCAACCCCTGTAGTTACGCCCCTGCCCTGATTGTATGCTGTATTCAAACCATTTATAAAGAAGCTAATGAGCAAGGCTGTAGACAATAGCACACCTACATTTCTCCACCAAGAAGAAGAAGACCGCCTTATGATGGAAGAGGACAAACCCTTCACCCCTCTACAGTCACTCCCTGTTCATAATTTCACAGTTCTATAGGGATAGATAGCACCTGACTGCCCTCTCCAGGCTGTATCGAGGGGGGTAGTGAACTAGTTACTGCCCTTCTCTATGTACAGCCCTAAAAAATGTTCCAGGGGAGTTTGGGCCAGGTGAGTAGGCACTTTAGTATGAGGGACAGAAGATAAATAGCCATTTTAGGGGGGCTTGTGAAGGAATGTGATGAACACTTGTGAATTAAGCAAAATGTCTATTTTTCTACGTGTATTCTTCTCTACATGTATATATATTTTTCCTCTGTCATCCTTACTCAAAATGGCCGTTACTAGATACCTACTCGCCCCCACCCACCGAGATGGAACGTGAAAAGAAACATGGAGCTTTGGCACAGTGCCTTCAAAAGAAGATAACATTCATGAACTCGAAGGGGACCACCTTATAACGGACCTGACTAATCAGAAAGCTGCAAATAATCAGTATTATGCTAATATTATGCTTATGACGTACTAACATATGACACCGCCTACTAACTATATAATATACTGTCCATTAGAAATAAAAGTAGTATCATTTACCTGAACAATGTGTGTCAGTCTATGATATCCACGTGCATGCACTGTAATTACCTATTTAATCAGATCCAGCAGCAAGAAATCTATTTTGAACCTGATTGAGGTTCCTTAACCTTTACATACCGTATACATACCATGTATACATACCATAGTTTGTGGACTCTAACCTTCCTACAGACTACATAATATACACTGATTTGGGTTATTTTCAGCAAAGAAATGTGGCAGAATACAGTTTGGCCTAAATTTTTTGTTCTTTCAAAATTTTAATTCTTCCTTTAACAAAAAATAAAAAACCCCTTTGGAAATTAAATACCACCAAAAAAAAAAAGCTCTATTTGTGTATAAAAAAAAAACGATAAAAATGTGATATGGGTACAGGATTGCATGGCCACGCAACTGTCATTAAAATTATGACAGCACTGAAAACTGAAAATTGTCATGGGCAGGAATGGCTGGTATTGAAGAGGTTAACCACTTTAAGATTGGAAGGATTTGCCCCCTTAATGTCCAGGCCCTATTTTGCAATTCGGCACTGCGTTACTTTAACAGACAAAATGTGTGGTCGTGCGACGCTGTACCCAAATAAAATTGATGTCCTTTTTTTACCACTTATAAAGCTTTCTTTTGGTGGTATTTGATTACCTGTGCGATTTTTATTTTATGCGCTACAAAAAAAAGAGCAAAAAATGAAAATAAAAAAAAAAATATATATATATATATTTTTTTTTTTCACATTCTGCTATATAACATTCTCAAAAAAAAAAAAAAAAAAAAAAAAAAAAAAAAAAAAAAAAAAAAAAAAAAAAAATCGCAATTTAACATTTTAGGCCAATTTGTTTTCTGCTATATATTTTTGGTTAAAAAAAAACACAAGCAGCGTATTTTGATTGGTTTGCGCAAAAGTTATCGCGTCTACTAACTATGGGAAAGATTTGTCATTTTTATTGTTTTTTTACTAATAATGGTGGCGATCTGCATTTTGCGGGACGACATTGCAACGGACAGATTGGACCCCTACCTGACATTTTTGACACTTTTGGGGGTACCAGTGACATTACTACAGTAATCAGTGCTAAAAATATGGACTGTTACTGTAAAAATGACACTGGCAGGGAAGGGGTTAACAAAGCTCATGTGATCATTCCAGGGAGAAGATTGGTCGGCTGTGTTTACAACAGCCGACCGTCCTCTCTCAGCGGGGAACGATCGCGGGTGTCAGGCGGCAATCAGAGCGCCCTGCCCCGTGCATCGGAGACCCCGCTGCCGAGTGGGAGTGGGAGCGCGCCGTCGGCACTCTGCGAGCCGAAGTGATCGCAACCAAAAAGGCGACCTTTTTGGACAACATAGACAACGAGATCTCCCTGATCTGTTCAAAAGGAGCACGTTGTAACACAGATAGAACGAGATTCAAGTCCCAAGGGGGCAGAGGATCCCTCCTAGGAGGAACCAGATGCCGCACTCCCTGAACAAAAGTGCCAACCAAGGAGTTGGAAGCCACGGGACGTTGAAACAGAACGGCCAGCGCAGACACCTGACCCTTTATCGTAGCCAGCGCCAAACGCTGATCGACACCCGTTTTGAAGGAAGGACAGCACTCGGGAAACCGAGTACGTGCGGGGTGAAAACCCCCTGGTCTCACACCAGGCAAAATAGGCCTTCCAAGTACGGTAATAAACCTTCCCCGAGGAAGACTTCATCGCGTTGATCAAGGTATGAACGACCCCTGGGGAGAGACCCTTCTTCAGGACCTCGGTCTCAACAGCCAGGCCGTCAAAGCCAGCGACTGTAAAGCAGGATGGAATATCGGTCCTTGAGACAGGAGATCGTCTCGAAGAGGCAGACGCCGCGGGGCGTCGACCGCCAGATTCACGAGGTCTGCGTACCAGGACCGGCGAGGCCAGTCCGGTGCCACAAGAATCACCGTGCTGCGTTCCGAGTGTAACCTGCGAAGGAACCTGGACAGCAACTGAATCGGTGGAAACGCGTACAACAGCCTGTACTGATGCCACGGGGCCACTAACGCGTCCGACGCGTCTGCCCGAGGGTCGCGCGTCCTTGCCACGAACCTTCTCACCTTGTTGTTGAGACGAGACGCGAACAGGTCCACATCTGGAAGACCCCACATCGCGCACAACGTCTGGAAGACAGCCGGGTGGAGAGACCATTCCCCCTGATCCAGGGTCTGGCGACTCAGATAGTCCGCCTGCCAGTTCTCCACCCCCGGAATGTGAACCGCCGTTATCGCCGGGACATGAGTCTCGGCCCAAGACAGAATGTCGGCCACTTCTCGAGCCGCTCGGGCACTCCTTGTGCCCCCTTGGTGGTTGATGTAGGCCACCGCCGTGGCATTGTCCGTCTGCACCCGAACCGGGCAGCCCTGCAGCCGGTCCGTCCAGCGATGAAGACAGAGATTTATCGCACGCCATTCCAGAATGTTGATCGGAAGGGAGGACTCCCCCTCCGACCAAGTCCCCTGGGCGGACAGAACGCCCAGAACACCACCCCAGCCCCACAGGCTGGCATCCGTGGTGATTACCGTCCACGAGATAGGACGAAACGACTTGCCCCCGGACACCAACGGGGACTGGAGCCACCACAGAAGGTCTCTTCTGGTGCGATGACTCAACGAGATTTGAAGATCCAGAGATTGAGGTCGCCCGTCCCACATGGACAGGATCTCCGCTTGGAGACCCCGCGTGTGAAACTGGGCGAAGGGAATCGCCTCGAAGGCAGAGACCATCAATCCCAGACATCTCATGCACGTCCGCAGAGACGAGTGCGGAACGTCCCTGAGGGACCGGACTTCCTCCTGAAGAGTTCTGAGTTTGTCTTCCGGCAGGAAGACCTTCGCCTGCACCGAGTCCAGAATCATTCCCAGGTAGGGAAGACGAACCGACGTACTCAGTGTCGACTTTGGAAAATTTATCGTCCAACCAAACTCCTGCAGAGTTTGCATCGTGACAGACAGGTCCTTCTCCAGACCCTGGCTGGTCGCAGACCGAACCAGAATGTCGTCCAGATACCCCAGGACAGAAATGCCCTGGGCCCTCAATAATGCCAGAACCGGTGCAAGCACCTTGGTGAAGACCCGCGGAGCCGAGGCGAGACCAAAAGGCAACGCCACGAACTGGTAGAGATCCACCGCAATGGCAAATCGAAGGTACTACTGGTGACCCTCGAAAATGGGGATGTGAAGATACGCATCCTTCAAATCGATGGAGGCCATGAATTCCCCCGGAACCAGGGCAGCCACCACCGACCGCAGGGATTCCATGCGGAACTTGCGAACCCGCACAGAGCGGTTCAGAGCCTTCAAGTCCAGAATTGGACGAACCTTGCCCTCCTTTCTGGGCACGGTGAACAGATTGGAATAAAACCCCCGAAATCGGTCCCGATGAGGCACCGGAACAACCACTCCCTGAGCCGTCAGGTCCCGCACCGCCAGGTGCAGGTCCCGTAAACGCTCTGGAGACAGTTGAAGATTTGAGGGAAAAAAATCTGCTCTCCGGCACGCGGGCCAACCAGGGCCGAAGAAAACCGAGCAAGCGTCCCCCCACCCCAAAACTGGGTGAGGGCGCCCCTTCAGGCCGCACTGTTATGGGCTGCGGATCCGGATTGACTGGACTTCTGTTTTCCAGACCAGGGCGTCTTCTGAGAGCCTTGACCCTTGAACGGTTTGCCCTTGTAGTGCGACCGAAAGGCACGAAAGGACCCCTGAGGGGGCCGAAAATTAGCATGCTTCTTCCCAGAAGCCCCCTTAGCCTTGGGGAAATGGGGCAAGAGAGTACTCTTACCTTCGGTGATCCCCTTAATCAATACATCCAAGGACTCCCCAAAAAGGCGAGACCCATCATAGGGCAGATTGGCTAAGGTCTTACGCGAAGACTGGTCCACCGACCAACATTTCAACCAAACCAGGCGGCGAGACAACACCGCCACGCTGTGCACACGTGCAGCCAACGGGACTAGGTCCAAGTCCGCATCACACAGATACATGACACCCTGGTGGATTTGATCCACCATATCCAGGGTCGCCGGCGAGGCCGAATCGGCCACTAGGACGCGCCTAAGCATCTGCGTCCAACTTGCGACCGCCTGGGCCGCCATGAGAGAGGCAAACAGAGCCTTAAGCATAGAACCCGTAACAGAAATAGTATGACGGGCAAGAGACTCCAATCTCCTATCCGTGGCATCACGGAACACAGGGGAATCCTCTGCAGGAATCGCAGTGGATTTGTTTAAAACCGCAATTGGGTGATCCACTGGGGGTGGCACACACCACATTTCATCAGTGGAAGGCGAGAAAGGATAACGCAGCTTGAACCTACTTGGTACAGCAAAAGGTTTGCGCAGATTGCGCCATTGTTCCTTAACAGCGCGCTGAAAATCATCATTGCAGGGAAAAACCTGTGGCGTCCAGCGTTTTCTCTGCGTCCCATAAGCCGCCAAGGCAGCGGGGGGACACACTTCATCCTGCAAACGCAGCGTTTGTTTTATGGAAGCAATCAATTCATCCATGATTGCAAGCTCTTCAGGCGAGCCAGGGGGAGAATTATCAACCCCTTCAACTTCAGCCTTCACCTCGGACCCCACTAGATCCAGGGAGGAGCGGGACCCCGATAAGGAGGCCCCCGCCATAACAACCCCAGCACCTTCACCCTCAGAATCAGAGGAAAGAGAAACTCTGGGTCTTTTAGTAGATTGAGCAGCCACCAGCATCTGCACCTGAGCAGCAAGGCCAGCCACAATAGTGGCTAAATCCCCCCCTGGGGGGGAAACAGCGGTCCCCTGGCTTTCCACCAAGGCGGTAGGAAATTTGCCCTCCTGAGAATCCATTGCCCCTATAACAAATGCCGGATAATAAAGGGTTAACTGCCCCTTTAACAAGCGCGGCGAGCGCAGCCCACCGCACCACACACAAGCACAATGAGACCCCCACAGGGACAATAAAACTGACACAGGCAATGGATAGGAAGGATATAACCTGAGGAGACCCTCGCCGCTGCTGCTGCCTCGATCGGTGTTCCTGGAGAAGAGGAAGTGATGCTGCCAGGGCGCTCTATGAAAGCCTATGGAGGCTACAAGAAAATGGCCGCCATGAATGTAGAACATGCGGCCGGAGCGAGTGTAGGCAAAATGGCGCCGTTTGGCGCCAAAACCGCCGCTCCACAGCTCAGTAATACACACATGTCATCCATGTATAAAAAAACATGTGAGATCGCCGCAGCGATCGCTGTATAGTGCCCAAACATGCCACAAAACATGCCTCACAGCACACAGCTGCACACACTGACAAGGCTGACACACACAGTGTCACACAGCTCCCCCCCCCCCCCCTTGCAGCCCACAGCATGCAGCCGAGAGATAGGGAGACAAACAGTGTGAATAGAGGCAGGTTACACAGTCCCAGACTGACACCCCCCCAGACAGACAGGTCCCCACATAGATACACTTACCTTACAGTGGCGAGGGGGACCCGCACAGGCGAACAAGCCGCTGCACATGAGGCAGGGAGAGTCGCATACAAGACGCACAGAATGGGGGTTAAGAAACCGCACAGCGTCCAGTGAGGTAGCCACCTCACCAATCATCCCTGCACCGAACAGGGATGGGTTGTTCACTGTGCCAGGAGCGTTACCTGGCTGAACGCTCGATGGCAGGCTGGGAAGCCACTGACCCACGACCTGCGACCAGGGGGATCAGCCCGACACCCAGCCCGCATGATCTTCTTCATCCGAAGAACTAACGCTGACAAAAATAACAGCTAAGTAAAGGTAGAGAGAAAACTCAAACAAAAAATCAAAAAAGAAGAAAGAGTCTGGGGCACAAAGCCCCAGCACAGAGAGAGCCAGCCACTCCTGACAAGCTAGACATTGAAACTGAGATATGGTTGCAGGAAGTAGGAGGATATTGACTGAGGGGACCACCCCTTGAGGGTGGGATATGTTAAAAGCTTTAATGTTAACATATTCTGTTGCCTAGCTACTCCTTCGGAGCAAAGTCTAATACCCCATATGTGACGAATATGAAGAGGCGGCGACTGTCGGAGGACGTAAGAGAAACTATGTTAAATGAACTGTAGTGCAAAAAAGTACCAGAAAACGCCTAGGTGTGAACTAGGGATCGACCGATTATCGGCAAAGCCGATCTATCGAGGGCCGATATGCACTTTCCCTGATATATCGTAATCGGCCCCCGGAGCTAGGCGATATTTCGAGAAAAATCTTGTACCGGAGTGATGCCTGCAACTAGAGGCATCCCCCTGGTACTGGCGTCCATAGCCGACGGTTGGCTGTCTTGTAATGACAACAGATGTGGCTGAGAAGCCGCTTGGCTGTCATTACAAGGAGGGGACGCCCCCCCCCCCCCTTCCCGCGGCTCACCCAGGTCTCCTGTCCCACCGGGAGACCTGGGCAACCAGCCTGCACAGCCCCCGAAGACCCGATCAAAGCCGCATTCGGCTCCGATTGGGTATCCATGTAAAATTCCGGAAGTGATGTCATGACATCACTTCCGGGTACTCGGCACCAGATTTAAAAAAAAAAAAAAAGACAGCATTCAAAACAGCCAAACTTGGTGTTTTGAATGCTTTTAAGTGCAGAGGAAGGGTTTGGGGTCTTTTAGACTCCCAGATCCCACCACACAGTACCTGTCAAGTACTAAAAATAAAAAAAAAAAAAATTTAAATGTACGAAAATATCGGCCGATACCGATATGCATTGGCCAAAAAATCGGTATTGGCAAGGAAAAACCAATATTGGTCGATCACTAGTGTGAACCGAGCCTTAGACGTTCATACTTTTCAGAGGGATGGTTGACATCCTATATGAATTTTACACACAGCAAATACCATATTAGCATGCAATGCTATTCCTCCATTTAAGGTACACCTGTACTAAGAAACATGTAAGCTGCCATTACGGATTTTCTGTAAAAAAAAATGCTATTTTCCCACTTGCCTCAGGTTTAAATATTTAACCACTTCCATACCAGGCCTATTTCGGACACTTTGTGTTTACAAGTTAAAACCAGTATTTATTCCTAGAAAACTACTTAGAACCCCCAAACATTATATATATATATATATATATATATATATATATATATATATATATATATATATATATATATATATATATATATTTTTAGCAAAGACTCTTGAGAATAAAATGGCGGTCATTGCAATATTTTTTGTCACGCGGTATTTGCGCAGCGGTCTTTAAAACGCCATTTTTTTGGGAAAAATTACATTTCACTGCATTTAAAAAATACTAAACAGTAAAGTTAGCCCATTTTTTTTGTATATTGTGAAAGATGATGTCATGCCGAGTAAATAGATACCCAACATGTTACGGTTTAAAATTGCGCCCCCCTGTGGGATGGCGACAAACTACGGTCAGTAGAGATCTCAATCTGCGACACTTTAAATTTATTTAACGGTTACCAGTTTAGAGTTGGAGTGTAGCTATTTTTTTTTATATAATTGCTCACGCTCTGGCGATCGCGGCGATACCTTACGTGTGGTTTGAACAGCGATTTCATTCGCGGCTCGACTTCTGTATACGTTTTTTTTTGTGCGCGAGCTAACGGTGATCGGGGCGGCTAAAAATTTTTTTTTCCCATTTTATTTATTTTTTTAACTTTAACTTTATTACAGTTTTTAAAAAAAAAAATCTGATCACTTTTATTGCTGTCACAAGCAATGTAAACATCCCTTGTGACACCAATATGCAGTGACAGGTACACTTTATGGAGGGATCGAGGGTCTAAAAGACTACACTACACTTCCCTGTATGCAAAATGCCGAAAACGGCGTTTTTGCATACAGCCGTTTTTCAAATTTGGCGCCGTTTTGCAGCACACTAACCCGGAAGTGACGTCATGGACGCCGCCTCCGGGTTACGTCATCGGAGACCCGATCGATGCCGTTTCCGGCATTCATCGGGACTCCATCCAGCCGGCGGACGCGCCGGCTGGGTGCTCGGGGCTCCCGGTGGGACGGTAAAAGCCGCGGAAGGCGGCGGGAGGGGGGGGGGGGGACGTCCGCTCCCGCCCCCCGGGTAACGATCGAGCGGCCCGCATCGATCGGTACCGACGGAAAGCCGACCGTCGGCTTCAAACAACGGTAGCTGGAGACAACAACGCTAGCTAGAGGCATCATCCCGGTATACCCCCGCAAAGTTTACGACGTCATATGACGTCGTCCTAGGGGGAAGTGGTTAAAGTCGCTAACACAGAACAAGCAAGCAGCAGGTCAAATCAGAACAAAGCAAGTTCTCTCCATCAGTAGAACTGTCCCAGGTGATTGACAAAAAAAAAAAAGAAGAACAAAAGCCATGGAAGCCAGGCAACTAGTATTTTAGAAGCAGAGGTCAGCAATGGTAACCTGCATTATAAGCTTCCTTTTATATGAACTGCTGTTCATTTTTTTTGGTTATCCGAACTAGGGCTGAAACAACTAGAAGATTAATCCACAACTAATCGATCAAAATAGTTAACTATTTTCATAATCTATTACCGTATATACTCGAGTATAAGCCAACTTTTTCAGCATGTTTTTTTTATGCTGAAAAAGCCCCCCTTGGCTTATATTTGAGTCACTGTCCCACTTACCTTTTCCCCGGTCAGTGCGCATGAGCCGTTCGGGAAAGCCTGTACACGTTCGGCTATTCCCAGGCAGACGGCGTATGCACGGTGACGTGTTGGTGCCGGGCGGCACCATTTTACAATGTAAGGAGGAAAGGTAAGTGAGACTCCTCCACTGCCCCTGCATCTCCTCCGAAGATGTACCTCCTGTACCATCTCCTATGCCATGCCTGAACCATCAACTGTGCCATGTCCGCAGCACTGCATCTCCTGTACCATGCCCGCAGCACTGCATCTCCTGTACCATGCCCGCAGCACTGCATCTCCTGTGCCATGTCCGCAGCACTGCATTCTCCTGTACCATGCCCGAAGCACTAAATTCTCCTGTACCATGCCGGCAGCACTAAATTCTCCTGTACCATGCCCGCAGTACTAAATTCTCCTGTACCATGCCCGCAGCACTGCATTCTCCTGTACCATGCCCGCAGCACTGCATTCTCCTGTACCATGCCCGCAGCACTGCATTCTCCTGTACCATGTCCGCAGCACTGCATTCTCCTGTACCATACCCGCAGCACTGCATTCTCCTGTGCCATGCCCGCAGCACTGCATTCTCCTGTGCCATGCTTTAGCACTGCATTCTCCTGTGCCATGTCCGCAGCACTGCATTCTCCTGTGCCATGTCCGCAGCACTGCATTCTCCTGTGCCATGTCCGCAGCACTGCATTCTCCTGTGCCATCTGTGCCATGCCTGTACCATCTCCTGTACCATGCCCACAGCCCTGCATCTCCTGTACCATCTGTGCCATGCCTGTACCATCTCCTGTACCATGCCCACAGCCCCTGTTTTGGGTCTGGTGGTGGTCCAGTTGGGTCCAGTAGCTGCTGCATTTCCCACCCTAGGCTTATACACGAGTCAATAAGTATTCCCAGTTTTTTGTGGTAAAATTAGGTGCCTCGGCTTATATTCGGGTCAGCTTACACTGGAGTATATACGGCAGTTGGTTAGCCGATTAGTTGGCCTGTATACAGAATGCATTATTTGTTTACATATCAGGAAATACAGTGCAGCACACATACAGCTCAGTACACCGTCCATACATGTCAGTATACACAGTGCAGCACACATACAGCTCAGTACACATCCATACATGTCAGTATACATAGTGCAGCACACATACAGCTCAGCACAACGTCCATACATGTCAGTATACACAGTGCAGCACACATACAGCTCAGTACATCCGCCATACATGTCATTATACACAGTGCAGCACACATACAGCTCAGTACACCGTCCATACTTGTCAGTATACACAGTGCAGCACACATACAGCTCAGTACACATCCATACATGTCAGTATACACAGTGCAGCACACATACAGCTCAGTACATCCGCCATACATGTCAGTATACACAGTGCAGCACACATACAGCTCAGTACACCGTCCATACATGTCAGTATACACAGTGCAGCACACATACAGCTCAGTACACATCCATACATGTCAGTATACACAGTGCAGCACACATACAGCTCAGTACACCGTCCATACATGTCAGTATACACAGTGCAACACACATACAGCTCAGTACACCGTCCATACTTGTCGGTATACACAGTGCAGCACACATACAGCTCAGTACACCATCCATACATGTCAGTATACACAGTGCAGCACACATACAGCTCCGTACACCTTCCATACATGTCAGTATACACAGTGCAGCACACCTACAGCTCAGTACACCCTCCATACATGTCAGTATACACAGTGCAGCACACATACAGCTCCGTACACCTTCCATACATGTCAGTATACACAGTGCAGCACACCTACAGCTCAGTACACCCTCCATACATGTCAGTATACACAGTGCAGCACACATACAGCTCAGTACACATCCATACATGTCAGTATACACAGTGCAGCACACATACAGCTCAGTACGCCATCTATACATGTCAGTATACACAGTGCACCACACATACAGCTCAGTACATCCGCCATACATGTCAGTATACAGAGTGCAGCACACATACAGCTCAGTACACCGTCCATACATGTCAGTATACACAGTGCAGCACACATACAGCTCAGTACGCCATCTATACATGTCAGTATACACAGTGCAGCACACATACAGCTCAGTACACCGTCCATACATGTCAGTATACACAGTGCAGCACACCTACAGCTCAGTACACCGTCCATACATGTCAGTATACACAGTGCAGCACACCTACAGCTCAGTACACCCTCCATACAGGTCAGTAAGCTTGTAAATGTGTGAGGAGCAATGAAGGAAGTGATTTAAAGTGATTCTAAAGGCAGATTTGTATTTTCTTTACCTTGCCACTGTATAGGGGAACTCAATTTTATACTTTGCGGCTTGCTATAGGGGCACTTTTAAGGCAGCAGGAGCAATATGTGCCGACAGGGCACCCCAGAAGAGGAAATGAGAGTACTGATACTTTTTCTCAAGCACTCCCTGATATCAATTACCTATACCTATTTTTAATGTTGTGACAGTTTTTTTTTTTTTTTTTAGACTAATGAAAAATTAGCGTTTCTTTATAATTATGAAGAACACTTCTTAGTTCTTCTGTGGCTTTGAAATTGCACTACTTCAGCATGATTTCAAAGCCGCAGATAAGCGCGATTTGGACCTCTGACTTCTTTGCAGCTTGCAACTTCATTTAACAGAACTCAATGCAAGTCAATGGAATCACAAAAAAGGTATCGGTTTTCGTTTCGGAGCATTTGCACAAGTGCAAACGCTTAGTATCAGCACCAATACCGGTGCAAAACTAGTCAGAGATACGATTCGATAGAGATACGATTCGATAGAGATACGATTCGATAGAGATTCGATAGAGATACGATTCGATAGAGACACGATTCGATAGAGATACGATTCGATAGAGATACGATTCGATAGAGATACGATTCGATAGAGATACGATTCGATAGAGATTCGATAGAGACACGATTCGATAGAGACACGATTCGATAGAGATACGATTCGATAGAGATACGATTCGATAGAGACACGATTCGATAGAGACACGATTCGATAGAGATACGATTCGATAGAGACACGATTCGATAGAGACACGATTCGATAGAGACACGATTCGATAGAGACACGATTCGATAGAGACACGATTCGATAGAGACACGATTCGATAGAGACACGATTCGATAGAGACACGATTCGATAGAGACACGATTCGATAGAGACACGATTCGATAGAGACACGATTCGATAGAGACACGATTCGATAGAGACACGATTCGATAGAGACACGATTCGATAGAGACACGATTCGATAGAGACACGATTCGATAGAGACACGATTCGATAGAGACACGATTCGATAGAGACACGATTCGATAGAGACACGATTCGATAGAGACACGATTCGATAGAGACGCGATTCGATAGAGACGCGATTCGATAGAGACGCGATTCGATAGAGACGCGATTCGATAGAGACGCGATTCGATAGAGACGCGATTCGATAGAGACGCGATTCGATAGAGACGCGATTCGATAGAGACGCGATTCGATAGAGATACGATTCGATAGAGATAGATATCTATCTTCTGTCTGTTATTAGAGTAGATCTGCCTCTCTCCCTCAGCACTAGGGTGACATGATGGAGAGAAACTGAGGAGGGGGGGGGGGGGGAGAGAAACATTGGAATACTAGTAGTACCAACATGCAAAAATGTATTTGCTTTTGGAAGAAACAAACCACCTCCAACGTTGGGTGTCCTACATGTGTGGATGTTGCTGCGTTATGTAAAACCTTTAGAATAGTTTTTTACATTTTAGAATAGGTTCCTCAAGACTATCATATAAAGGGTGCCTTGTGATTGTCTATAATTTTAACCACTTAAGCCCCGGAAGATTTTACCCCCTTCCTGACCAGGGCCTATTTTGCGATTCGGCACTGCGTGACTTTAACGGACAATTGTGCGGTCGTGCGATGCTGTACCTAAACAAATTTGATGTCCTTTTTTTTCCCACAAACAGAGCTTTCTTTTGGTGGTATTTGATCACCTGTGCAATTTTTTGATCATGCGCTATAAACAAAAAAAGGAGCGACAATTTTGCAAAAATAATATTTTTCACATTTTTTTTTATATGAAATTTCCCCCCCCCCCCCCCCAAAAAAAAATGTAAAAATCAAAATTTTTTAACATTTTTGGCCAATTTGTTTTCTGCTACATATGTTTGGTAAAAAAAAAAAAAAAAAAAAACGCAATAAGTGTATTTTGATTGGTTTGCGCCAATGTTAATTTCGTCGACTAAATTAACACAATTTTAGTCGACTAAAATACGACTAAAACTAAAACAATTCAGATGACTAAAATACGACTAAAACTAAAATGACATATTAGTCAAAAGACTATAACTAAAACTAAATCGAAATTTGCTGCCAAAATTGGTGCATGCTCAAAGCTTAATACCATAAATAATAACATATTAGATTTTTCACTCCAGGACCAGAAGTAGTATATAATGAGTTTGGAAATTGTAGAGAAATGCTTAAATAATGCATTACAAATTACAATTAAACTACACCCATTCGATTATAGATGACTAAAATGAGTTTTAGTCGACTAAAATGTAGGACGCTTTAGTCGACTAAAATGTACTGGAGTTTTAGTCGATTAAATACGACTGAAACTAAAACACTTGCAGAAGACTAAAATGGGACTAAAACTAAAATGCCATTTTAGTCCTAAGACTAAGACTAAAACAAAATTGAAATTTGCTGCCAAAATTAACACTGGTTTGCGCAAAAGTTATTGCGTTTACTAACTAAGGGAAAGATTTTTGTTGGTTTTTTTTTTAACGAGTAATGGCGGCGATCTGCGATTTTTTTTGCGGGACTGCGACATTGCGGCGGACAGATCGGACCCTTGACTGACATTTTTGACACTTTTGGGGTCACCAGTGACATTACTGCAGTAATCAGTTCTATACATATGCACTGTTACTGTAAAAATGACACTGGCAGGGAAGGAGTTAACTTTATTGGGGAAGGAGGGGTTAAGTGTGTCCCTAGGGGCGTGTTTCTTACTGTGATTGGACATGGATAGTGTAAGAACAGAGATCAACGGTCCTACATAGTAGAACCGTGTGATCTCCATTTTTAGAACAAGGTCATGTTACCAGTGGGGTACCTCAGGGATCTGTACTGGGACCAATTTTGTTTAATATCTTCATAAGTGATATTGCAAAAGGCCTCGATGGTAAGGTTTGCCTTTTTGCTGATGACACAAAGATATGTAACAGGGTTGATGTTCCTGGAGGGAAACGCCAAATGGAAAAGGATTTAGGAAAACTAGAAGAATGGTCAGAACTCTGGCAACTGAAATTTAATGTGGATAAGTGCAAGATAATGCACCTGGGGCGTAAAAACCCAAGGGCAGAATATAGAATATTTGACACAGTCCTGACCTCAGTATCTGAGGAAAGGGATTTAGGAGTAATTATTTCAGAAGACTTAAAGGTGGGAAGACAATGTAATAGAGCAGCACGAAATGCCAGCAGAATGCTTGGATGTATAGGGAGAGGTATAAGCAGTAGAAAGAGAGAAGTGCTTATGCCGCTGTACAGAACACTGGTGAGACCTCACTTGGAGTATTGTGCGCAGTACTGGAGGCCATATCTCCAGAAGGATATAGATACTCTAGAGAGAGTCCAGAGAAGAGCTACTAAACTAGTACATGGATTACAGGAAAAAACTTACCAGGAAAGGTTAAAGGACCTTAACATGTATAGCTTGGAAGAAAGAAGAGACAGAGGGGATATGATAGAAACTTTTAAATACATAAAGGGTATCAACTCGGTAAAGGAGGAGAGCATATTTAAAAGAAGAAAAACTACCACAAGAGGACAGTTTTAAACTAGAGGGGCAAAGGTTTAAAAGTAATATGAGGAAGTATTACTTTACTGAGAGAGTAGTGGATGCATGGAATAACCTTCCTGCAGAAGTGGTAGCTGCAAATACAGTGAAGGAGTTTAACCACTTAAGCCCCGGAGGATTTGGCTGCTAAACGACCAGGGGGTATTTTGCGATTCGGCACTGCGTGACTTTTACGGACAATTGCGCGGTCATGCGACGCTGTACCTAAACAAATTTGGCGTTCTTTTTTTTTCCCACAAACAGAGCTTTCTTTTGGCGGTATTTGATCACCAGTGCGATTTTTTGATCACGCGCTATAAACAAAAAAAGAGTGTAAATTTTGCAAAAATAGCAATATATGAAATTCCCCCCCAAAAAAAAAATGTAAAAATCAAAATTTTTTAACATTTTCGGCCAATTTGTTTTATGCTACCTATGTTTGGTAAAAAAAAATTGCAAAAAGCGTATTTTGATTGGTTTGCGCAAAAGTTATCGCGTTTACTAACTAAGGGAAAGATTTTTGTCATTTTTGTTGTTTTTTTTTTTTTAACGCGTAATGGCGGCGATCTGCGATTTTTTTTGCGGTACTGCGACATTGCGGCGGACAGATCGGACCCTTGACTGACATTTTTGACACTTTTGGGGTTACCAGTGACATTTCTACAGTAATCAGTGCTATACATATGCACTGTTACTGTAAAAATACACTGGTAGTGAAGGGGTTAACTTTATTTGAGAGGGAGGGGCTGTGTGTGTCCCTAGGGGCGTGATTCTAACTGTGATTGGCTGTGGCTTCAGCTGTATGCAGAGTGATCAACAGATCTACATAGTAGATCCATATGATCATCTCTCATACAGAGGGGAGAATGACAGGCAGCTTGTTTACACAAGCTGCCTGACTTTCTCCCTCTCCCCCGCCGATCGCAGAGTGGCCGGCAGACATCGGGTCCGCCGGTCACACGCACTGACTTGTTAGGGAACAAGCCGGGATGGGAGTGCGCTCGCCCGCTATTGGCTCACAAGCTAGTGGCAGGCTAGTGACGTACCGGTACGTCACTTTGCCTGGCCGGGGCTGACCGCCGCAGTATATGTACTTGCGGCAGTCGGTTAAAGGGTGCCTTGTGATTGTCTATACTTTTAACCGCTTGCCGACCGCCGCAAGTAGATTTACTGCAGCGGTCAGCCCCTGCCAGGCAGAGTGACATTAATTAACGTCACTAGCCTGGGAGGGTCTGGGGAGCGAGCGCGCGCCCGCGGAGGCGCGCTCCCGCTCCCGCGCGGTCACGGACCCCCCCGCACGTGTGACCAGCGGACCCGATGTCCGCCGGCCACTCGGCGATCGTCGGGGGAGAGGGAGAATGTCAGGCAGCTTGTGTAAACAAGCTGCCTGTCATTCTCCTCGGTGTAAAGACACTGATCACACGGTTCTACTATGTAGATCCGTTGATCAGTGTCCTTACAGCTAGAGCCACAGCCAATCACAGTAAGAATCACGCCCCTAGGGACACACACAGCCCCTCCCTCCCAAATAAAGTTAACCCCTTCACTGCCAGTGTATTTTTACAGTAACAGTGCATATGTATAGCACTGATTACTGTAGAAATGTCACTGGTAACCCCAAAAGTGTCAAAAATGTCAGTCAAGGGTCCGATCTGTCCGCCGCAATGTCGCAGTACCGCAAAAAAAAAAAAAATCGCAGATCGCCGCCATTACGCGTTAAAAAAAAAAAACAACAAAAATGACAAAAATCTTTCCCTTTGTTAGTAAACGCGATAACTTTTGCGCAAACCAATCAAAATACGCTTTTTGCGATTTTTTTTACCAAACATAGGTAGGATAAAACAAATTGGCCAAAAATGTTAAAAAATTTTGATTTTTACATTTTTTTTTTGGGGAATTTCATATAAAAAAAATGTGAAAAATATTGCTATTTTTGCAAAATTGTCGCTCTTTTTTTGTTTATAGCGCGTGATCAAAAAATCGCACAGGTGATCAAATACCACCAAAAGAAAGCTCTGTTTGTGGGAAAAAAAGGACGTCAAATTCGTTTAGGTACAGCGTCGCACGACCGCGCAATTGTCCGTTAAAGTCACGCAGTGCCGAATCGCAAAATACCCCCTGGTCTTTTAGCAGGAAAATCCTCCGGGGCTTAAGTGGTTAAAGGGTGCCTTGACTGAAAAAAAAGTTGAAACGCTGAACTATGCAATAAAAAACAGGGATATGTAGTTCACACATAGTCCATCAAGAATTTGTAGTGGTAATATGTGGTCACGCCCTTTTATCATCTGATAGATTATACACATGTACAAGCTATCGGGATTTGAGCACAGGTATACATTTTCTCTGTTGTAACACGGGTCAGTGACCAGATCTGAACCTAGTGGCTCTCCCTCATCTTGTGTCTCTATGCCCCAGGTTGGCATGGTGCCCACCATAGCATTTGCAGTGTATAAATGAAAAAGTGCGCTGATAAATGTGAGTGTGCTGCTACCAAAGGTGTATAAATTAAATAGTGTAAAAAAAGTCTGGTGCGCTACTGAATGGCAATAAAGTGAACAATGTCAATCATGCATACAAAATGATGTACAAACAATTTGAAACAATTTAAAACAAATGAAAATGTGAGTGAACAGAGTCTCTGGTTTCTCTTGCAAATCAATATAATGTGTTTTCCGTGAACAACTCCACCAGAAAAAAGCTAAATAGATGAATGTGCAAATGAAGTCCAGTGTTCATATAAATTCCAAAAATAATCACTGGTGGCCGTGAGAAAACCAAGTGCTGCTGCAAATCAACGAACGTGACGTGAAAATCCCATCACCTGGTGAATTCACCGCTTACCAGCTTTAACCGGTTGCCGACCGCCGCACGACTATTTACTGCGGCGGTCAGCCCCGGCCAGGCAAAGTGATGTAGATCTACGTCGCTTGCCTGTCACTTCCTTGTGAGCCAATAGCGGGCGAGCGCGCGCCTGCCGCGGCTCGTTCACAGGGAAGTCAGTGCGTGTCACTCGGCGATCGTCGGTGCAGATGGAGAAAGTCAGGCGGCTGATGTAAACAAGCCACCTGTCATTCTCCCCTGTGTAGAAACAGTGATCACACGGTTCTACTATGTAGGACCGTTGATCACTGTTCCTACACCTCAAGCCACAGCCAATCACAGTAAAAAGCACACCCCTAGGGACACACTTAATCCCTCCCCAATAAAGTTAACCCCTTCCCTTCCAGTGTCATTTTGCAGTAACAGTGCTTATGTATAGCACTGATTACTGTAGTAATGTCACTGGTACCCCCAAAAGTGTCAAAAATGTCAGTCAAGGGTCCGATCTGTCCGCCACAATGTCACAGTACCGCAAAAAAAAAAAAAAAAAAAAAATTGCAGATCGCCGCCATTACGCATTAAAAAAAAAAAACACCAAAAATGACCGAAATCTTTCCCTTAGTTAGTAAATGCAATAACTTTTGCGTAAACTAATCAAAATAAGCTTTTTGCAATTTTTTTATCAAACATATGTAGCAGAAAACAAATTGGCCAAAAATGTTAAAACATTTTGATTTTTACATTTTTTGGGAGGGGAATTTCATATTAAAAAATGTGAAAAATATTGTTATTTTTGCAAAATTTACGCTCTTTTTTTGTTTATAGCGCAAAAAGTAAAAATCGCACAGGTGATCAAATACCACCAAAAGAAAGCTCTGTTTGTGGGAAAAAAAGGACGTCAAATTCATTTAGGTACAGCGTCGCACGACCGCGCAATTGTCCGTTAAAGTCACGCAGTAAAAAAATAAAAATAAAAAAAATAAATCGCAAAAAAACCCCTGGTCAGGAAGGGGGTAAAATCTTCCGGGGCTTAAGTGGTTAAGTAGATATAGGGCAGATAGAATATGAATCCAAAGGGACCTCTGTAGATAACCAAAGGGAGTGCTATGTTGGAATCCACCCTCGTGTGTGACGGGGGGGGGGGGGGGGGGGAGGGGGGAGCTGCTTACCAGATCCCACTGTTTCCAAACATGTAATGAGTGTAGACTCTCTCTGGATACGTAAATGAGGGACTCCTGGTGATTCCTGATTCTTCTCTCAGGATGACACTCGTATAAGGTGCACCATGAAAATGAGGGAAGAGACTAATCGTGCATTACCTTTTATCACATTTATTAGAAAAGTAAAGATTGCACTTACAGGAGAAAACGAAGATACAATTTCTGTCTGGAGAGCGGCGGCTGCCTGCAGTGCAAGCCGTGGCTGTTGTGATTGACGACGCGTTTTCCTCCCTATTGGGCTTCCATGGAGATGCCCAATAGGGAGGAAATGCGTCAGCACGAAGGAGGAGTCGCGCCGTCAATCACAACAGCCGCGGCTTGCACTGCAGGCAGCCGCCGCTCTCCAGACAGAACTTGTATCTTCGTTTTCTCCTGTAAGTGCAATCTTTACTTTTCTAATAAATTTGATAAAAGGTAATGCACGATTAGTCTCTTCCCTCATTTTCATGGTGCACCTTATATGAGTGTCATCCTGAGAAAGGAATCACCAGGAGTCCCTCATTTATGTATCCAGAGAGAGTCTACACTCATTACATGTTTGGAAACAGTGGGATCTGGTAAGCAGCTCCCCCCCCTCCCCTGTCACACACGAGGGTGGATTCCAACATAGCACTCCCTTTGGTTATCTACAGAGGTCCCTTTGGATTCATATTCTATCTGCCCTAAATCTACCTAAGGCTCCATGTACACGGGACGCTGGAAATGGCCGTTTAGGAGCAGTTGGGCGTTTTTTTAAGAAGCCCCTGAACCCATCTACATTTTATCTTATCTGTCCATGTACACAGGGTCGTTTACAGTCATTTGCAGCCAGTTGCGTTCGGGGATGTTTTTTAGAACGCAATTATTTGCGTTCGAACGTGTGTTTCCCGGCGTTTCAAACGCAAAAAACGCGACCGAACGCGTCCGAACGCGATGACCCGCGTTTAGCGTTCTTCCATTTTAAAGGGGAATAATTTTTTTGACCTCTAGGAACAGTTCTAAACGCAAACGCCCGCTAAACGCGGGTACAAACGCGACCGAACGGACGTTTCAAACGTCGTAAAAATTCCAGCATTCAAAGGGACTTTTAACAACGTCCCGTGTACATGGAGCCTAAAGCTGGTAAGCGGTGAATTCACCAGGTGATGGGATTTTCACGTCACGTTCGTTGATTTGCAGCAGCACTCTGTTTTCTCACGGCCACCACTGATTATTTTTGGAATTTATATGAACACTGGATTTCATGTGCACATTCATCTATTTAGCTTTTTTCTGGTGTTGTTCACGGAAAACACATTACTGTATTTTCTGGCGTATAAGGGCTCTTTCACACGGGCGGTCCGATCAGATCCGCCTGTCAGTTTTTTAGGCGGATCTGATCGGATCCTCCATGCAGCTCTATGGGGCAGCGGGTGTCAGTGGAGACACCTCCGCTGACACCCGCTGCCATCCGCATCCGATCCTGTGCTGAAATCTGGACGGATGGAAACCCTATTTTACCATCCGTTCAGTAATCGGAGCGGAGCGGATCTGATGAGAGCGGACAAGCGGTCCCCTCTCCTCCGATCCCCCATAGAGGGCAGCGGGTGCTGAGACACCTCCCTCTCCGCTCTGCAAGCGGAGACGGAGCTGTCATCCGCCCGGCTCAGCAGGGATCGCGGATCGATCCCCGCTGAGCAACACGGATCCGCCTGCGGAGGCGGACCGTGTGAAAGAAGCCTAAGACTACTTTTGAACCTCAAAAAAAAAAAAAAGAAAATCGCCCAAAAATGGGGGGTCGTCTTATACGCTGAGTATAATATCTCCAAGGTAACCTAAGTATAAGTATTACTGGTAGATGAAAATTAGGGGGGTCGTCTTATACGCCCAGTCTTATACGCCGGAAAATACGGTATATTGATTTGCAAGAGAAACCAGAGACTCTGTTCACTCACATTTTCATTTGTTTTAAATTGTTTCAAATTGTTTGTACATCATTTTGTATGCATGATTGACATTGTTCACTTTATTGCCATTTAGTAGCGCACCAGACTTTACACTATAACATTTGCAGTGGCAGAGCAGTGTAGGACTGGCCAGAAAGGGATTACTTTGATGCAGTTGGCCAGCTTAAACATGCATTGCAATATATGTGAACTAAATATCCCTGTTTCACATTGGAAAGTCTGCTGGAAAGGGTGCAGCAGTGTACCGAGGGTTACCCAGAATTTGTAGTGGTAATATGTGGTCATACCCCTTTAACACCTAAGTTTAAATACATGTATAAGCTATTGGGATTTGAGCACAGGGATATATTATTCTATCATAGAGCTGCTTATTTGTATTTACCACTACATAGATATTTTCAAGAAAAAAAAGTATTTTTAACCACTTAAGCCCCGGAGGATTTGGCTGCTAAACGACCAGGGGGTATTTTGCGATTCGGCACTGCGTGACTTTAACGGACAATTGCGCGGTCGTGCGACGCTGTACCTAAACGAATTTGGCGTCCTTTTTTCCCCACAAACAGAGATTTCTTTTGGTGGTATTTGATCACCTGTGCGATTTTTTGATCATGCGCTATAAACAAAAAAAGTTCGTAAATTTTGCAAAAATAGCAATATTTTTCACATTTTTTTATATGAAATTCCCCCCCAAAAAAAATGTAAAAATCTAAATTTTTTAACATTTTCGGCCAATTTGTTTTATGCTACCTATGTTTGGTAAAGAAAAAAAAAAAAAAATAAAATCGCAAAAAGCATATTTTGATTGGTTTGCGCAAAAGTTATTGCGTTTACTAGCAAAGGAAAGATTTTTGTCATTTTTGTTTTTTTTTTTTTAACGCGTAATGGCGGCGATCTGCGATTTTTTTTGCGGTACTGCGACATTGCGGCGGACAGATCGGACCATTGACTGACATTTTTGACACTTTTGGGGTTACCAGTGACATTTCTACAGTAATCAGTGCTATACATATGCACTGTTACTGTAAAAATACACTGGTAGTGAAGGGGTTCACTTTATTTGGGAGGGAGGGGCTGTGTGTGTCCCTAGGGGCGTGCTTTCTCCTGCGATTGGCTGTGGCTTGAGCTGTAAGGACACTGATCAACGGATCTACATAGTAGATCCGTGTGATCAGTGTCTTTACACCGAGGAGAATGACAAGCTGCCTGACTTTCTCCCTCTCCCCCGCCGATCGCAGAGTGGCCGGCGGACATCGGGTCCGCCGGTCACACGCGCGGGGGGGTCCGTGACCACGCGGGGGCGCGCGCTCGCTCCCTAGACCCTCACAAGCAAGCGACGTAGCCCTACGTCAGTTTGCCTGTGAGGGGCTGACCGCTGACGTAGATAGTCGCGCGGCGGTCAGCAAGTGGTTAAACTTTACATAATAACTAAAACGCCACACTTTGAGTTTTTGTTTTTATCCGATTAATCGATCAAATCAAAACAATACATCGGCCAACTAATCGATTTAGAAAATAATCGTTAGTTGCAGCCCTAATCCGAACAATTATCAAAAACTATTTGTGATCTAAAGGACTTTCATTTTTCCATGTATGTTTTTGTTTCATCTGTGAAACAACCGGACAAGACAAGCAGCTGACCAGTCCTTCGTTGTGGTGGCTGCCTTCATTTTCTTTTTCACACTTATTTTTGCCTTGATTTTCACCTGATAACTCTTCCATTCCTTGTCCTAGGTTGGCAACCTTACCAAGCAACATTGGCATTTTTGGGTCAGGGAGTGTGTTAGGGCTACAGAACACCTCCTTTTCTTCATAACAGAAGGAAGTATTTTGTAGTCCACAAGAAATAGTTAGGAACAATGCTAACAGATACCAGTCCAGAGGGAGAGAGCAAAGGAAACCATCAGCTCACAAGGCTTCTGGCTGGATGAAAAGCACTTGTCAAACATGTATAATAAAATTCATTCAAGGTATTATCTAACAGACCAAAAGAGAGAAAATCTGAGAAATTTGTTAGGGCTCTTTCACACGGGCGTTCCGTATGTCCGTTTTTCATCCCTTCCGATTGCGGATGAAAAACGGACATAATGCAAGTCAATGGGATTGCGAATGTCGGCGGATGTACATCCGCTAACATCCGTTTATCGTCCGGTCCGCTCATGTCCTTTTTTTTGGACTGAAGAGAACCCTATTTTTCCTCCGTAAAAAAAACGGAACGGACACAAAACGGATGTTAGCGCTGACATCCGCTCCGATCATATCCTTTTTTTTTTTTTCCAATAAAATACAGTATAATATGTAAACTTTGACCCAGGTAGTGGTCTAGTGGTCTAGGAAGTGACAACAATCACCAGTTACCACACCCCAAGTACCACACCCAATACAAGCAGCAGTCATGGCCCGTGATGTGTCCCACGAACGTCTGATCCAGCTAGTACATGCCAGGCCTGGCATTTGGGACAAACATTGTACCGAGTATAGTGACCGGATCACCAAATCCAGGCTGTGGGAGGAAATTTTCAAGGACGTGACCCCCAACTGGACCTCCTTGAGTGATAGGCAACGTCGCATACGTGGTAAGTGTATCTTTTGGGGGGATGTGAGGGTGGGGTTGTCATGCTGAGACTTGTGGTCCACCTAATTGTGACATATGGGTGGACTACAAGTCTCAGCATGCTAAAAGAGACAGATAGGTGAAATGTAAAGTTATATTACCGTATCTTTCACTGTTTGCTTGCTGAGACTTGTGGTCCACCTAATTGTGACATATGGGTGGACTACAAGTCTCAGCATGCTAAAAGAGACAGATAGGTGAAATGTAAAGTTATTTTACCGTATCTTTCACTGTTTGCTTGCTGAGACTTGTGGTCCACCTAATTGTGACATATGGGTGGACTACAAGTCTCAGCATGCTAAAAGAGACAGATAGGTGAAATGTAAAGTTATATTACCGTATCTTTCACTGTTTGCTTGCTGAGACTTGTGGTCCACCTAATTGTGACATATGGGTGGACTACAAGTCTCAGCATGCTAAAAGAGACAGATAGGTGAAATGTAAAGTTATTTTACCGTATCTTTCACTGTTTGCTTGCTGAGACTTGTGGTCCACCTAATTGTGACATATGGGTGGACTACAAGTCTCAGCATGCTAAAAGAGACAGATAGGTGAAATGTAAAGTTATATTGCCGTATCTTTCACTGTTCGCTTGCTGAGACTTGTGGTCCACCTAATTGTGACATATGGGTGGACTACAAGTCTCAGCATGCTAAAAGAGACAGATAGGTGAAATGTAAAGTTATGTTACCGTATCTTTCACTGTTCGCTTGCTGAGACTTGTGGTCCACCTAATTGTGACATCTGTCATGTAATTAAGTTCATATTATCCATTTTTCATAGGCAAAAAAATCATCACGAGATGGAGGTCACAAAGGGACCGATACAGGAGGGAACTGAACGATGAGGCTGAGGAGAGCAGAAGTGGGGCAGGAGTCAGCCAGAGGAGGAGAAGTCCTTTTTTTGAAATGCTGTCATTCCTGCGTAATGTTATGGACTTAAGACCGTGAGTACAAAGCTGTCATTCTACGTAAAATTTAATCAATTTGAAAAGTAGGACAAATAATTTATCAATGTATTGTATTACAGCACCAGCTCCAACATTACAGAAACAGAAGAGGAGGGGGAAGAGGTCACCGAAGCAGAGGCTGACACAAGTGACCACGAATCACAGCCTCAAACTTCTGCACAGGTGTCTCCTCAACATGCTCAAGTCCGCACACCAAGACAACATGTAAGTAAATTTTACCAAACCTAAGCCCCTATTGTAAACATTAATAAAGACAAATGTTCTAACAAATTTCCCTACTGTACAGGTTCCCAGAGCTTCTAGAGGGTCACAAAGAAGAGGTGCTGCACCAACACCAATGGACACTGCCATGATGAAGTTCATGGAGGATATGAGGGCCATGCGTAGGTCTGAATCCATGGACCCCTTCCTAGACTCAAACAATTATGATGCTGCATTCCTCCGCAGCCTATATCATCATTTGGTCCAGACCCCTAATAATAAAAAAATGGAGGTACAAATGCAGATATCTCATGTAACCATCACATGTATAAAAGCTGCAATAGCTGGGGAACCCATACCAGAATATCATTTGTATCAAAGGCCAGTCCAGCATCCAATGATGCCAAGTACATCACCTGGCCATTATGGTTATAATCCATCCTACCCCCCTAACCCAACCCTGCCATATAATAGGATGCCAACCCATACCCTCCCACCATGTGGACCCCCATCCCATGCACCACCATTTACCCAGTCAAAGCCCACCAGCAGCCAGCAAACGTCAAGCTCTCAGGACTCCTACATGTCCCAAACGTCTGCATCTTCCTCATCAACGCATTTCGGGAATGCTCCAAGTCCCTATTTATGTAAATATGAAGTGGTGGCGCTGCTTATAAAGTGCAAACAGGTATATATAAATATATAAAATGAAACAAATATAATGTAGAAACACAGATGTGATTGAGGAATAAAAATATAAATATAAATGGTGGATATGTAAATAATACCACAATATAGTGAAATTCCAACATAAAATGGTATTGGGAATGAGTTAATATGAAATATATGAAAAAATATAAAAATATAATAATAAAATGAAGTAAAATATAAATAACCACCAGAGTGCGTAGTATAAAGAGCAAAGTACTAAAATATATATATCTCTTAGTATATACCTAAAATAATAATATCAGCATGTTGCAATAAAAATACATAGGCAATGGTATAATATAAAAAGTGTGCAAAAAGTGCAACAATTAAATTGGGTGTGCGGGAAACTTTTCCAGAAAAAATGAATAAAGTGCGGGAAACTATTTTTACAAAGTGCAACAAGAAGTGATGCGATCTAAATTCATGTGATAAATAGTCCGTATAATAATAAAGGTGCAAACAATATTATGGGCAAGCTCAATGTGCAAAGAAATATGAACTCCAAGGTAGAAATAAGAAATGGTATTAGATCAGATCAGCTATTAAGATAAGTCCATATATAGATGGTTGTGCCCCGAGGAGTGGTGAATGGATAAGTATCCAGCGGTGACCCCCAAGGTGGGTGACTGGCGAGTGGCGGGGAAACCTCTAGTAGAAAAACCTACTCACCAGATGTACCCACCCCACACAGGGGTATAGGGCAGGTACTGTAGTAATATCCTGTTGGTCCTGGCTCTGGGTAGTGGTTCCCTTCCTGGGGGAGATGTAGTATAGGGTCCGCAGGGATATCCTAAAGTGAGATCCTATCCGATAGTAGGATATCCAACGATCCGTGGGGTGAACTGATATGGCCACTCAAAGGTATGTGGATGGAGGGATCATATAAATGGAAAAGAACTCGATAGTGTAATACCGTTTTTAAAGTTTATTCCTTCCAGCAGTAACATAAAAATGGGTACTCACATAGATAAAATCAGTAAACAGCGAGGTAGTGGCGTCCCGGAACGCAATGCGTTCCAACTGGAGACCGGAACCGGAAGTGACGTGACGGCGCTGTACGCGTTTCGTCATGTGACGTCTTCTGCAGCCAGGCTGCAGAAGACGTCACATGACGAAACGCGTACAGCGCCGTCACGTCACTTCCGGTTCCGGTCTCCAGTTGGAACGCATTGCGTTCCGGGACGCCACTACCTCGCTGTTTACTGATTTTATCTATGTGAGTACCCATTTTTATGTTACTGCTGGAAGGAATAAACTTTAAAAACGGTATTACACTATCGAGTTCTTTTCCATTTATATGATCCCTCCATCCACATACCTTTGAGTGGCCATATCAGTTCACCCCACGGATCGTTGGATATCCTACTATCGGATAGGATCTCACTTTAGGATATCCCTGCGGACCCTATACTACATCTCCCCCAGGAAGGGAACCACTACCCAGAGCCAGGACCAACAGGATATTACTACAGTACCTGCCCTATACCCCTGTGTGGGGTGGGTACATCTGGTGAGTAGGTTTTTCTACTAGAGGTTTCCCCGCCACTCGCCAGTCACCCACCTTGGGGGTCACCGCTGGATACTTATCCATTCACCACTCCTCGGGGCACAACCATCTATATATGGACTTATCTTAATAGCTGATCTGATCTAATACCATTTCTTATTTCTACCTTGGAGTTCATATTTCTTTGCACATTGAGCTTGCCCATAATATTGTTTGCACCTTTATTATTATACGGACTATTTATCACATGAATTTAGATCACATCACTTCTTGTTGCACTTTGTAAAAATAGTTTCCCGCACTTTATTCATTTTTTCTGGAAAAGTTTCCCGCACACCCAATTTAATTGTTGCACTTTTTGCACACTTTTTATATTATACCATTGCCTATGTATTTTTATTGCAACATGCTGATATTATTATTTTAGGTATATACTAAGAGATATATATATTTTAGTACTTTGCTCTTTATACTACGCACTCTGGTGGTTATTTATATTTTACTTCATTTTATTATTATATTTTTATATTTTTTCATATATTTCATATTAACTCATTCCCAATACCATTTTATGTTGGAATTTCACTATATTGTGGTATTATTTACATATCCACCATTTATATTTATATTTTTATTCCTCAATCACATCTGTGTTTCTACATTATATTTGTTTCATTTTATATATTTATATATACCTGTTTGCACTTTATAAGCAGCGCCACCACTTCATATTTACATACATATTTATATAGCCTTTTTTGGCTATATTTTAAGTGAGGCTGCAGCTTACTTGTGCACGTATTTAATTTATCCTCTGACATCCTTAGCGCGGATTTATTTATATTCCAAGTCCCTATTATCAGGACTTATAAGGTTGACTTTTTTGGATTTTGAATTGTCTTTTATTTCATATTAAAATCACAGAGGTTGTTATGTGTGATGCTGTTTAAATAAAAAAAAATTTCTGACAAAGAATTTGTTTTTATTCTTTTATTGAACAAATGGAAACTATTATATTAATGAACAAAAGGAAAATAAGTGCAGTTACAATCTTTAAAAAGATTACATATGGGCATACTGCCATGGAACCTCTCCTTCAGGGGTCATGAAATAATCTGCGAATTTATCTCGTAGAGCAAGAGCTGAATGGTTCGGGCGCAGTCCACCATATTGCACAGAGGGCAAATGTGTTTCATCTTCATCATCCATGCTCAAGCCTTCTTTATCACGTACGATATTGTGCAACACACAACATGCTTTGATCACTTCTTCGGCATTATCCACTTTAAGTTGAATGGCACTATGGAAAATGCGCCACTTGTTTGTTAAGATTCCAAATGTGCACTCAACGAACCTTCTTGCTCTACTCAGTCTGTAGTTAAAAATCCTTTTTTGGCTTGTTAGATTGTGTTTGGCGTATGGCCTTAAAAGGTGACGTGAGAGGGCAAATGCTTCATCAGCCACTAAAACGTGAGGTATAGCTGGTCCATTTGTTCCTGGCAGTGGCTTGTCAGCAGGTAGGTTTAGACGTCCATCTAACAGCCTTCTACCCATAGCGGATGTCCTGAAGACACGGGAGTCAGCAGAGCTACCATATGCACCAATGTCCACCATAATAAATTTATAGTTGCTATCACAGATAGCCATCAGCACCAATGAAAAAAAATTTTTGTAATTGAAATAACTGGAGCCTGATCCAGGAGGCATTCTAATCCGCATATGTTTCCCGTCAAGGGCACCAAGGCAGTTGGGAAATTGGGTCTTCATCAGGAATCCCTCAGCTATTTGCAACCACACATTTTCATCAGGGACAGGCATTGCAATCGGTGTTAGCTCCTCCCATATGGCCTTGCAGGTGTCATGAACGATCATTGATATTGTAGAGATCCCCAATAGAAAATAATGGTTCAGACACGTAAATGTCTGCCCGGATGCAAGAAACCTAGGCATAAGGAAATTAGACAAGAATTAACGGAAAAGTACATTTTAGTTGGTAATTTCATGTTATCTGACATTTGCCCCTAGCATATAGCATGACATATAGCATGACAACAGCATATAAAGCATGACAACAGCAGCTGACTTACCTGAGAGTCACTAGCAGACGCTCCGCTGGCGGCACACTGCGTCTCATATTGGTGTCCATCCGCTGAAGACGTGGTAACAATTTCTCCAAGACAAAATCAAATGTCGTTACGTTCATTCTGGTGAAATTGAAAAATTTAACCGGATACCGTCTTAAATCCGCATAGTGTAGGGACAGAAATCCCTCAGAGGGCCTCTTTAGCATCATCGGATGAACCCAATAGGTGCGACGTTTTCGCTGAACAGTCTTCCTCCTCCGGCTCTCCACTCCCCTCACATAATACAGTAGCATAAGACATGTGACATCATCCCAAAATCGGGAAGGGGCCATTGCTCGCTTTGATATAAATCACAAGAAATGAGACACAGGAACACACAGGCAGACACACTGTATGCACACTGGGACCACAAAGCAGCATGGGAAACCCAATGCATGCTGGGTTAAGAGCAAAGTGACATGGGAAATTATGAGTCATAAAAAAAAAGGATGAAAAACTGATATGAAACTGATGTAAAACGGATGGAAAATGTATAGAAAAATGATAAAAAAAAGCATGTCAGCGGATGTAAAACGGACGTCGGCGGACAAAAAACGGACATCGGCGGACAAAAAACGGACGTCGGCGGACAAAAAACGGACGTCGGCGGATGGAAAAACGGACGTCCGCGGATGTCAAACTGATGTAAAAATTGTCATCAGTGTCCGTTTCATAACAAAAAAAAAGTGACGGAACTGAAGATAAAAACGGAACGCCCGTGTGAAAGAGCCCTTAGAGTTCATACACTTTAAGACATGTGGATCCTGTCGAAGCTTAATTTTTTATTTTCCTAAAATATTTACTTTTCTACTATAAAATCATTGCAATGTTCAAGATCTGATTTATATGAAAAAAAATATTTTATTTTAAGGCAACTTTTTTAATTTTTAGTTTTTTTGCCCCCACTTTTTATAAGGATTTTACAGTCATATTTTTTTTACTTATTACATATCACTGGACAAAAAAAATGTTTTGAAAATCCATTTAACGAAGATGATCTAAATACATTATTTGTTTTAAAGTGACTGTTAGGCCCTGTTCACACCTGAGCGCATTTCAGCTCGTAAAACACTCATCTCTGAAGTCTCAAAAACGCCCAACAAGCAAAATGCCATTCATTTCAATGGCCCCTGTTCACATCTGAGCGTTTTTTCTCCAGAAGAAAAAACGCTTGAAGCTCAAAAAAGTACAAGCTTCTTTTTTGGCGGATTACAAGAGTTTTGTTAGATTTCTTCCTCCAAACACCTGCAAAAAACGCCCGAAAAAAAAGTTTGGTAAAAAGCCCAAAAAAAGACGCCTGTAAAAAGCCCAAAGAAAACGCCTGTAAAAAGCCACAAAAAAAATGCCTGTAAAAAGCAAAAAAAAGCCTAAAAACTAAACGCTCAGGTGTGAATGGAGCCTTAAGTTTTTTTGTTTTTTTTTTAAATGACAGACATGTTATACTTACCTCCTGTAAAAAGCCCAAAAAAAAAAAAAAACACGCCTGTAAAAAGCCAAAAAAAATAAAAATAAAAACGCCTGTAAAAAGCCCAAAAAAAGACGCCTGTAAAAAGCCCAAAGAAAACGCCTGTAAAAAGCCACAAAAAAAAATGCCTGTAAAAAGCAAAAAAAAGCCTAAAAACTAAACGCTCAGGTGTGAATGGAGCCTTAAGTTTTTTTTTTTTTTTTTTTAAATGACAGACATGTTATACTTACCTCCTGTAAAAAGCCCAAAAAAAAAAAAAAAAAAACACGCCTGTAAAAAGCCCAAAAAAATAAAAATAAAAATGCCTGTAAAAAGCCCAAAAAAACACGCCTGTAAAAAGCCCAAAAAAATAAAAAAAAACACGCCTGTAAAAAGCCCAAAAAAATAAAAATAAAAACGCCTGTAAAAAGCCCAAAAAAAGACGCCTGTAAAAAGCCCAAAAAAAAAAAACACGCCTGTAAAAAGCCCAAAAAAATAAAAATAAAAACGCCTGTAAAAAGCCCAAAAAAAGACGCCTGTAAAAAGCCCAAAGAAAACGCCTGTAAAAAGCCACAAAAAAAATGCCTGTAAAAAGCAAAAAAAAAGCCTAAAAACTAAACGCTCAGGTGTGAATGGAGCCTTAAGTTTTTTTTTTGTTTTTTTTTAAAATGACAGACATGTTATACTTACCTCCTGTAAAAAGCCCAAAAAAAAAAAAAAAAAAACCCCCAAAAAACGCCTGCAAAAAGCCCCAAAAAACGCCTGCAAAAAGCTCCAAAAAACGCCTGCAAAAAGCCCCAAAAAAAAAAGCCTGTAAAAAGCCCCAAAAAAAAGCCTGTAAAAAGCCCCAAAAAAAAAAAAAGCCTGTAAAAAGCCCCAAAAAAAAGCCTGTAAAAAGCCCCAAAAAAAAAAAAAGCCTGTAAAAAGCCCCCCAAAAAAAAAAGCCTGTAAAAAGCCCCAAAAAAAAAAAGCCTGTAAAAAGCCCCCCCAAAAAAAAAGCCTGTAAAAAGCCCCCCAAAAAAAAAAAGCCTGTAAAAAGCCCCCCAAAAAAAAAAGCCTGTAAAAAGCCCCCAAAAAAAACAACCTGTAAAAAGCAAAAAAAAAAAAAAAAAAAAAAACAAATGATACGCTCAGGTGTGAATGGAGCCTTAAGTTTTTTTTTTTTTTTTAAATGACAGACATGTTATACTTACCTCCTGTAAAAAGCCCAAAAAAAAAACGCCTGTAAAAAGCCCCAAAAAAAAACGCATGTAAAAAGCTGAAAAAAAAAAAGCCTGTAAAAAGCCCCAAAAAAAGCCTGTAAAAAGCCCAAAAAAATGCCTAAAAACGATACGCTAAGTCTTATTTTTTTAAATGACAGACATGTTATACTTACCTCCTGTGCGCAGTTGGTTTTGCCCAAAAAAAACAAAAACGCCTGTAAAAAGCCCCAAAAAACGCCTGCAAAAAGCCCAAAAAAACGCCTAAAAACGATAAGGCTCCATTCACACCTGAGCGTAAGTCTTATTTTTTTTAATGACAGACATGTTATACTTACCTCCAGTGCGCAGTTGGTTTTGCCCACAGCAGCTTGGACCCTCCTCTTCTCCTCGTTGTTGCTCCTAGCCCCTCCCTCCCTCCGAGCGCCCCCACAGCAAGCAGCTTGCTATGGGGGCACCCGAGCTGAGCTGCAGCTCCGTACGTCCATTCTGACACGAAGCTGCCGTTCAGCCCCACCCCCTCTCTCTCCTGATTTGCTAACTGACTTTGACTGATAGCCGTGGGAGCCAATGGCGCTGTGGCTGTCTCAGCCAATCAGGAGAGAGAGTCCTGGACATCGCTGGATAGAGGGGGGATTCAAGTAAGCATTAGGGGGTGCTGGGACGGCTGCTACACACAGAAGGTTTTTTATCTTTATATTTAAGATAAAAAGAAACTTTACAACTCCTTTTAAATCATTTCCAAAAACATTATACAGTTTTATGATAAAATTCGATTTTGTATACACAAAAATCTTCATGCCAATAAAATAGTTTTAGCTGTTACTATCAAACAGAATATTTTTTTTCTTAAAAGAGAACTATGACATAGAATACCAAAACTGAGATTTTGGATTAATCTAAGTCTTACTTTTGAACTTGTATCACACAGATATAATGTAACCCAATGCGTCTCCTATGAGTGCAATACCCTTGTAATTCACTCCCATTCTTTCATTTTCCCTAATTGCTCCAGGATCTCTCCAAGTTCAAAAGTTCACCTTTTACGACCCCCACAAAGCTTTGCACACATTACCAATAAAAACATCCTTTTTACAAACAACCCAAGGAAAGTATCTCCGATAATAAAGAAAATCGGAAGGGGATATCATACCGTCAGAATGCGGCAACACCAAATCTTTACCAACTTTAAGCAAAAGCAGTGACCCCAATAAAAAAGGGGGGACATTCCTATAAATATATGAAACCCTTCCTGTGTGGGACTGAAACAAATCACTTCTCATTTACCAAATCGGTTGTAGATCAGAGGAACTCCAAAACCTAGCTTATTGCGGCACAAAAAATAAAATGTTAAAATCGACTAAAAATATTAAAAAAATTCTTACACCTTTACAACATTTTGCATTAAGTGACTACATTTATTTCCAGCTATAGAAAAAAAATACTGAAATACATAATTATTTTATTGTGAAAATGTTTTTTTGCCATGGAGATTTCACAAGCCTAATATTCATATTAAACAGTTTTATTTATAAAAAAAAAAAAAAGATTCTTACGTTGCCACGGTTACTAGCCATATATAAGGTGATAGAACACAGATCATGCCTACATGAGCATCATATTTAGTTAAGTGAATAGATGTGATTTTTTTGCTATTACAGCAATATGTCAATATACTAATTCTTATTTAAATTTGGAATCAAAAAGGAGAAAAAAAAAGACAATTTATTGTTCACCAATATCTCTAAAGACATTAATTTCAAAGGCCATTCTGAGTTTAATATAGGCAATGCCAATAGAAATGACCCTAGGGTCCTTTCACACGGCACGGTCCGTTTTTTCTTCAGTTCAGTGACTTTTTTTTTTTTTTAAACAGACACGGATGTCACTTTTTAGGGTCCGTTCCGTATGTCTGATTTTCCTCCATCCCTTTACATAGTTACATAGTTACATAGTAGGTGAGGTTGAATAAAGACAATAGTCCATCCAGTTCAACCTGTGTAGGTGTGTGTGGCTGTAATCATCTAACATAGCCCTTAATCTCCTGATCCTTGAGATGTAAGTCTAAGAGTCTTTTGAAAGCCACCATACTTCCCGCAGAAACCACCTCTTGTGGTAGAGAATTCCACAATCTTGTAGCCCTAACAGTAAAGAACCCTCCTCGTTGCCTGAGGTTAAAACGCTTCTCCTCTAATCGCATTGTATGCCCTCGAGTCCTCATGCAATTCCTTCGAATGAACAGCTTTTTTTCTAAGCTGGGATCCCCATTAAGATATTTATAAATTGCTATCATGTCCCCTCTCAGACGTCTCTTCTCCAGGGAAAATAAATTGAGCGATTGCAGCCGCTCTTCATAGTTAAGGTCCTCCAACCCCCTTTGCGGATGAAAAACAGACATAATGTATGTCTATGGGCTAGCGGATATAAGCGGATGACCATCCATTTTTGTGTCCGTTCCGTTTTTAAAACAGAAGAAAAATCGGGTTCTCTTCCGTCTCAAAAAAACGGAACTTAACGGAACGGACGAAAAACGGATGTCAGCGGATGGGCATCCTCGAACGTCCACTAGCCCATAGACATACATTATGTCCCATTTTTTATCCGCAAACGGATGGAGGAAAAACGGACATACGGAACGCCCGTGTGAAAGGACCCGTAGGAGGAGATTTACAAAAAAAAAAAAGAAAAGAACTGGAGCACTCCGAATCTGATGCAGCTGTGCATCATAACCAATCAGCTTCTTCAATTAGACCCCGTTCACACTGGGGCGACCTGTCAGGCGACCTGGTCGCCGTAGGTCGCCTGGCATAGGGAAGCTGTGGACCCGTTCTAATAGGAGCGTCACAAGTCGCTCCGACTTAGAAAAAGGGTCCGGAGCTTCTTTGGGGCGATCGGGAGCAACCTGCATTGACTTCAATGTTATGAAGTCCGTGACGGCCGCTCCGAGGTCGCGGTGCGAGCTGCGCGCCGCGACCTGTGAGGTTGCCCCGGCAAGTCGGATCGCCCCAGTGTGAACGGGGTCTTAAGCTTTGACAATCAATATATTGGACTAAAAAATAAAAAGTACACACTATAAGAAAATCGGGCGAATATTTTTGTCCAAACACTTTTCGTACGATTTTCGTATAGTGTGTACAGAACTTTCTACAGCCGATTCTGAATTTTCGTATGAAAATTCTCGAAGAGACAAACTCCAAAATGTTTTCTCGTACAGGAAAAAAAACTAACGATTTTCGTTTAATGTGTACCGTTTTTATACGATTTTTGTACAAGAAAATCAGAAAAGACCGCACATGATCAGAAACAAACAAAAAGAAAAAGAAAAGCTTTGTCGTACGAATTTTCGTTTATCGGTTCCAATTTGCTGTGAAACAAAGAGGAAAATCGGACGATCGTTCGCCCGATTTTCTTGTAATGCGTACCCCACTTAAGAGTAAGTTTTCAGTGCAAGTTCCGGGGCAAT